>NC_092235.1:47278089-47398089 GCF_036320965.1 Panulirus ornatus | reverse complement strand
ATTCATGCATATTTATACGTATCTACGCATGTATGTATGTATCTATGCATGTATGTACGTATCCATGTATGCGTGTACGTATCCATGCATGTATGTACGTATCCATGCATGTATGTACGTATCTACGCATGTATGTACGTATCTATGCTTGTATGTACGTATCCACGCATGTATGTACGTATCCATGCATGTATGTACGTATCCACGGATGTATGTACGTATCCACGCATATATGTACGTATCCATGCATGTATGTACGTATCCACGCATATATGTACCTATCTATATGCATGTATGAACGTATCCATGCATGTATGTACGTATCCACGCATATATGTACGTATCTATGCATGTATGTACGTATCCATGCATGTATGTACGTATCCATGCATGTATGTACATATCCATGCATGTATGTACGTATCCATGCATGTATGTACGTATTCATGCATGTATATACGTATTCATGCGTGTATATATGTATCCACGCATGTATGTACGTATCCATGCATGTATGTACGTATTCATGCATGTATGTACGTATCAATGCATGTATATACGTATCTACGCATGTATGTACGTATTCATGCATGTATGTACGTATCAATGCATGTATATACGTATCTACGCATGTATGTACGTATCCATGCATATAAGTATGTGTAGCATGGATGGCTCCTCCCCCTACCACTACTCACGTCTCTCATTCACTCTTCTCATTCATCCCGTCTACCATTCTTCGCTCTCCTCATGCTTCACCCTCTGTTCATCCTCGCCTCTGTGTCACTACAAGTTCGTCTTGACCCCGTGCGTTGTATTACACAGACCCTCGTGTGTTTTCACTCTCCCATGTGGAGTGCTCGTTCTTGCACTCGAGCAAATTTTGATGCACTGTGTGTGTGTGTGTGTGTATATATATATATATATATACATATATATATATATATATATATATATATATATATATATATATATATATATATATATATATATATATATATATATATCTTTCTTTCTTTCAAACTATTCGCCATTTCCCGCATTAGCGAGGTAGCGTTAAAAACAGAGGACTGGGCCTTTGAGGGAATACCCTCACCTGGCCCAATTCTCTGTTCCTTCTTTTGGAAAATTGAAAAAAAAAAAAAAAAAAAACGAGAGGGGAGGATTTCCAGCCCCCCGCTCCCTCCCCTTTTAGTCGCCTTCTACGACACGCAGGGAATACGTGGGAAGTATTCTTAATCCCCTATCCCCAGGGATGATATATATATATATATATATATATATATATATATATATATATATATATATATATATATATATATATATATAGTGGTAGAGGATGTGTGGATCAGGTGTTTGCTTTGAAGAATGTATGTGAGAAATACTTAGAAAAGCAAATGGATTTGTATGTAGCATTTATGGATCTGGAGAAGGCATATGATAGAGTTGATAGAGATGCTCTGTGGAAGGTATTAAGAATATATGGTGTGGGAGGCAAGTTGTTAGAAGCAGTGAAAAGTTTTTATCGAAGATGTAAGGCATGTGTACGTGTAGGAAGAGAGGAAAGTGATTGGTTCTCAGTGAATGTAGGTTTGCGGCAGGGGTGTGTGATGTCTCCATGGTTGTTTAATTTGTTTATGGATGGGGTTGTAAGGGAGGTAAATGCAAGAGTCCTGGAAAGAGGGGCAAGTATGAAGTCTGTTGGGGATGAGAGAGCTTGGGAAGTGAGTCAGTTGTTGTTCGCTGATGATACAGCGCTGGTGGCTGATTCATGTGAGAAACTGCAGAAGCTGGTGACTGAGTTTGGTAAAGTGTGTGGAAGAAGAAAGTTGAGAGTAAATGTGAATAAGAGCAAGGTTATTAGGTACAGTAGGGGTGAGGGTCAAGTCAATTGGGAGGTGAGTTTGAATGGAGAAAAACTGGAGGAAGTGAAGTGTTTTAGATATCTGGGAGTGGATCTGGCAGCGGATGGAACCATGGAAGCGGAAGTGGATCATAGGGTGGGGGAGGGGGCGAAAATTTTGGGAGCCTTGAAAAATGTGTGGAAGTCGAGAACATTATCTCGGAAAGCAAAAATGGGTATGTTTGAGGGAATAGTGGTTCCAACAATGTTGTATGGTTGCGAGGCGTGGGCTATGGATAGAGATGTGCGCAGGAGGATGGATGTGCTGGAAATGAGATGTTTGAGGACAATGTGTGGTGTGAGGTGGTTTGATCGAGTAAGTAACGTAAGGGTAAGAGAGATGTGTGGAAATAAAAAGAGCGTGGTTGAGAGAGCAGAAGAGGGTGTTTTGAAATGGTTTGGGCACATGGAGAGAATGAGTGAGGAGAGATTGACCAAGAGGATATATGTGTCGGAGGTGGAGGGAACGAGGAGAAGAGGGAGACCAAATTGGAGGTGGAAAGATGGAGTGAAAAAGATTTTGTGTGATCGGGGCCTGAACATGCAGGAGGGTGAAAGGAGGGCAAGAAATAGAGTGAATTGGTGTCATGTGGTATACAGGGGTTGACGTGCTGTCAGTGGATTGAAGCAAGGCATGTGAAGCGTCTGGGGTAAACCATGGAAAGCTGTGTAGGTATGTATATTTGCGTGTGTGGACGTGTGTATGTACATGTGTATGGGGGGGGGGGTTGGGCCATTTCTTTCGTCTGTTTCCTTGCGCTACCTCGCAAACGCGGGAGACAGCGACAAAGTATAAAAAAAAAAAAAAAAAAAATATATATCGTCTTCCCTGGTTTCATACTACGCCAGTGACATCATTGCTACACCACCTCCTCCAGATGGGAGGAGAAACCATCTCTTTAGGGGGGGCCACCTTGCCACCCTCCCATGTTGGTGTCTGCCTGCCCTTACCTGTCCGTCGACACATACCCTCCCTGTCCACCCGTGCCGTCACTGAAATGTCTGCGTCTGTGTGGACGAGCGATGAATTTCAGATCTGTGAAGCCAGGTTTTCATCCCTGATTTGTTCTCACTTAGTTCTTGCTCTCATTGCCTCATTATTCTCATTTTCTAATCCCTTCGTCTGGGTCTCATTTTTAATTCCTGTTTATTTCCGTGATCATTTATCCTCATTTTTTATGTCTGTTCTTTGGCAGTATTTTTTTTCCCCTTTTATTTGTACTTATGATATAATCTTTGTTATTTGTCCTCATTTTCTGGTCCCTGTCGGTTCTAATCATGTTCTAGTCCCTATTTTTTCTCCTCGTTTTTATCCCTATTGTCTTCCTTATAATCCCTATGATTTCTCATTTTATCCCTATTATTTATTCTCATTTTAAATCCCTATTATTCGTCCCCATTTTTATCCCTATTATTTGTCCTCACTTTAATTCTTATTATTCGTCTACATTTTTATCCCTATTATCTGTTCTCTTTTTAATCTCTATTATTCGTCCCCATTTTATCCCTATTATCTGTCCTCTTTTTAATCCCTATTATTCGTCCCCATTTTTATCCCTATTATTTGTCCTCACTTTAATTCCTATTATTCGTCCCCATTTTATCCCTATTATCTGTCCTCTTTTTAATCCCTATTATTCGTCCCCATTTTTATCCTTATTATCTGTCCTCATTTTTAATCCCTATCATTCGTCTCCACTCCCAGTCCTCATCCTAACTCAACTTTTCCTTCAGTCGCTCGCGTGACTCACCACTGTCTTGTTTCCTCAGCGCGTGACTCACTTCCTTCGAAGAGCCACTGATCTTACTCATGATGCCATTCAGTTATTCATCTCTCCTTAGCTCCTCACGCTTTACTCACCATTCTTTACTGCCCCCCCCCCTCCCTTCCCCTCCCTCCCAACTCTCCCTCCTTCTCTCACATACTTCCTTCCGTATTCCCTGCACACTCATAATTTTATCATCTCATCATTTTCCTAGTTTCTTTGCTCGCTCATTTTTTTTTCTTATTTCTTCTCTTATACTCTTCTTTGTTCCCTGCGTCACTCACTCATTCATGATTCGCGGTGCTCACCACCTCCTCCCTCCACCCACCTTACTCAAGCCCCAGGGAGTGGTTACTTCCCCCCCACATCCAACCCTCCACCCACCCCACTACACCACCTGCCTCGCTCTGCTGTGACCTTCTTAATACGTCATCCATGTTACTTGCCGAGCTGCTTTCCTTCCTGCCTTACTGGCCCTTCTCTCTTGCCTCCCAACCCTTTCCAGTGGCACATTATCCCTGTCTGTTGCCCGTTAAACCTTCCTGTTTTTTTTCGCTAACCCTCTCTGTTTCCCATTAGCCCCGTCTGTTGCCCCTCCCTCAGCCCTTTCCATTGTCCAGTAGTCCTTTCTCTTGCCCGTTAGCCTTCTCTGTTTCATATTGACTATTCACGCCCCTGAAACCTCCCTGTTGCCCACTAACTCTCTCTGTTACCCAATCAGCTGATTCTGTTGCCCAGAAGACCTTACTTTTGCCATGGGTACTCTCTGTTGCCCATCAACACTTTCTATTGCCAATCAGTCTTCTCTGTTACTCATGAATCCTTTCTTTTACCCAACCGTCACTGTTGGCCATCATCCATTTCTGTTGCCTGCCAGCTAAAGCTTTTTTTTGTCAACTATCAGCCTTCACAACCGTGCACCAGCTTAACGCGTTATCCATCAGCCCTTTGCGTTACACAGTAAAGCGCTCTGTTGCTCACCTGCCCTTCCCGTAAACACACTGGCCCTGTTGCCCACCACCACCACTGTTGCCCTTCAGCACCGTCTGTCCTCCTCCCCCCCCTATAGGTGAGTCACCATCACCATCCCCTCCCTCCCTCCCTCCTCCACCTCATCTGGATTTTCCTTTTTACTTCTCCAACATACTTCCTCTCCCGTCCTCCAACACTTCTCTTCCCCCTCCTCCAATATACCTCCTCTCCTGTCCTCCAACATACCTCTTCTCCCGTCCTCCAAAAATGCTTCTTCCCCCTTCTCTAACATACCTCTTCCCGTCATCCAACATACCTCCTCTCACGTTTTCCACCATACCTCCTTGCCCCTCCTCCAACATACTTCCTTCCCTCCTCCAACAAGCCTCCAGCCCCCTCCTCCAACGTTGGTGCTCCTCTCATCCAGCATACCTTCTACCCCCTCCTCCAACTCATCTGTCTCTTCCTATTGTCTCGCCCCCTCCTCTCCTCCCTCTTTTCCAACACATATCTTGCCCTCTACTCCAACTCCTTCCTTTCCCATCACTGCCCCCCCCCCCCCGCCCAAGTCATCAGCAGGCTTCCCATCCCCATCTTTCGTCCATTTACTCCTCCAAAACACACGTCACATCTCCTTTAAAGTGCTCCACCGCCACCCTCCACCACCGCCAACACCACAGGAACAATTGCCTCACCTCCCTCCACCCGCACAACAATCTCCATCTACCTCCACCGCTCTTTAAGTCGACCTCAGTTCTCGTACCCCTCCACACTCCCACCCCTTCTCTCCCTCGCCACCTCCACCATCCCACCCCTTCTCTCCCCCGCCACCTCCACCATCCCACCCCTTCTCTCCCCCGCCACCTCCACCATCTCCTCCACTGGCCGCCACCACCCCCACCACCAGTTCACTATTCGCCCGCCCTCTTCACCTCCATCACTTCTCCACCTTCTCTGCGCATCGCCCACTCCACCCCCATCATCTACCTACCTTCCCCACCCGTTCCGCGGTCGCCTCCCTCCCCCAGGTTGGTGTACACACACACACACACACACACACACACACACACACACACACACACACACGCCCTTGGAGGACGGTGACCTTCACATGATAACACCACACTGATATCGAGTATCCTGGATGGGTGGGTGGGAGGGAGGGATGGAGGGGGTCCTACATCCTTCTCTCTGCACCCTCCACACTCCACACCTGTACCCTCCCCCACTCCTCCCCCTCCCCTCCTCTCTTCCCCCCTCCCTTTCTCCCCAACTACCCCGTCTCCCCCTGCCCACTGTAGCGACATCATCACCCCCCCACCCCACTCCCAACTTAACTCGTTAAGCACGACAATCTGACCCGTGAGCACGATGGTACGACCCTTAGATATATTGACCTGGCCTTTGACCATTAAGGACTAGGTCAAAGAACGAGCCATTATACCCAATGGTCGTGCTATAGCGTCGTATCATTTTGGTCAAGGGTTTCATCGCTTCAGTGTAACTTGACCGACACGACTCTAATGATGATAGGGAAAAAGAGAATTAGTAGTAAGGTATGATTTATCTAATCATATCTGAGGTAATTGTAGTTAACAGACCCATCTTTCCAAGCTGAAGTTAACTTACACTTGGCCTAACTCTGAACTGAACTGACTCACGTTGAGTTACACCCAGTTTTCTGTTTCCTGGAAGGAAAAAAAAAAATAAACGGGATGTGGTACTGTCTATATATTCCTGGGGGGGAAAAAAAAGAGGTTCTGATCGTCTCTGATCATCCTGGGAAAAATAGGTTATAGTCTTAGGTATTCCCAGTTCGTCCGTCCTAGAGAGAGAGAGGGAAAAAGATTGTCGTTCATTGTGGGAAAAAAATAAGTAGGTGTTGGTCAGGGTGTGTGTTTGTACCTACGCTGAACACACCTTGCTCGGGAGGCTGGTGGTTGACCTGTTGTTGGTCACGCCTTGATGAGATAACAACAGGTGAACTAGTGAGTTGCCAGAACCCCTAGACACACGGTGTAGCCACCCAGTCACCTAACCACCCAGCTAGCCACCCCGCCAGCCACCCACTGACTGAATGACAGGTCCGGCCCCCCACAACCCCACTTGACGCGAATAATGATAATAATGATGATGATAATAATAACGATTATTATTATTATTATTAGTATCATTATTATTATTGTTATTATTATTATTATTATTATTATTATTAGTATCATTATTATTATTGTTATTATTATTATTATTATTATTATTATTATTATTATTATTATTATTATTATCATTATTATTATTGTTATTATTATTATTATTATTATTATTATTATTATTATCATTATTATTATTATTATTATTATTATCATTATTATTATCATTAATATTATTATTAATATTATTATTATTATGATTGAAAATAAGGATGATATTGGCGGCGATGTAAGTGATAATGTTGATCAGTATACGAGCAATAAATGTTTATTCTTGTCTTCCTTGTGTGGAGTGATGCCTGAAGGTCCACACTCATGCATGCATGCACTGCAGGGGGACACCAACACCCACCCACCTCACATGTCAGAACTACAGTAATACGATATATATATATATATATATATATATATATATATATATATATATATATATATATATATATATATATATATATATATACAGTGGTGTATCTTTGAAGTGCTAGCTGGTGTATAGTTAGTGTAGAGGTTATAGAGCTACACCATAGGTAAAGGCAGGGGATATTCCCAGTGTATCATGCCTTACAGTAGGTCAGGTTCAAGGTTATACCCGGAAGAAAGGTCAGTAATTTCTCCGTACGTGGTTCAGAGACAGATTCTTGCCACCATTCCGTGGTTCCCATCACTGCTCAGTGTCTTCCCATCACTACGTGAGCTTGAAGCTCCGAATGTCTTTCCACAACTGTTTTTACCTGAAGTTACCCTTACCTTCCCAAGATTGTGTTAACTTCCCATCATCTTCCCATCACTATCTGTTGACGCGACGTACGCATTACTTCCCATCACTTTATTAACTTGAAGGGCCATTTATCTTCTCATCACTATGCTAACTTTATTAACTTAAAGGGCACTTTATTTTCCCATCACTTTCTTAACTTCAAGTTCCAATTATCTTCTTATCACTATATTAACTTGAAGTACCCATTTTTTCCCATCACTATCTTGAACTACTCAGTATCTTCCCATCACTACATTAAACCCATTATCTTCCCAGCACAGAGTCATATCATTGTGGTTCTCGTTATTTTCCCATTCATGGCGACGGTCTGTGAGAAGAACCGAGATAACAGAACTGAGTGGATAAATGAGGAGGGTTCTCCTCAGAGACGCGACGTGTGGCTGGCCTCCTCCCTCCCTCCCTCCTCCCGCGACGTGTGGCTGGCCTCCTCCGTCCCTCCTCCCGCGACGTGTGGCTGGCCTCCTCCCTCCCTCCTCCCGCGACGTGTGGCTGGCCTCCTCCCTCCCTCCTCCCGCGACGTGTGGCTGGCCTCCTCCCTCCCTCCTCCTGCGACGTGTGGCTGGCCTCCCTCCCTCCCTCCTCCCGCGACGTGTGGCTGGCCTCCCTCCCTCCCTCCTCCCGCGACGTGTGGCTGGCCTCCCTCCCTCCTTCCTCCCGCGACGTGTGGCTGGTAAACCCCCTCAAACATGCTCAGACCTCACCACCTTCTTGATCATCGTTAACCTAACCTTAGTCATCAGAGGCTTTGTCGCCCCCCCCCCCCCCCTAGTCTTTTTAACGTGTGCCTCGTCTGTGCTGGTGTCGTCTTCGTGTAAGGAGAGAGAGAGAGAGAGAGAGAGAGAGAGAGAGAGAGAGAGAGAGAGAGAGAGAGAGAGAGAGAGAGAGGCAGGCGATCCTGGTTCACGAGAGATGACCATTCTTGGACCGACCTGACTGCCTCACCCCCCGTCCCCACCAAGGCAGGCTGATTAAAGTGGTCTGACTCGCTGTGCAGGAAGTGTTCCCCCTTGTGCAGTGTGTTCCTTGTATAGTGTTCCCCCGTACAGTGTGTTCCTTGTTTAGTGTTCCTTGCATAGTTTTCCCTGTACAGTGTTCCTTGTATAATGTTCCTCTTGCAGTGTGTTCTTTGTATAGTGTTCATCGCACGGTGTGTTCTATGTACACTATGCTACTTGTACAGTGTTCATGGTACAGCGTTCCGTGTACGGTGTGCTCCTTGTACAGGAGGCTACGTACTGCCTGTGGCTGTTACTTTATCTGTTCCTCACTTTCCATACATCAGGTGTATAGTTCTTGGGTATATTTTGCGTGGCATGATAAGAATCGAGGATTGTAATCAATATTGAACCACTCCATTACTGAAACGGGTTTAATTATATACAGATCAGTCATGCCAAACTACAGAACAATGTAGAACATCTGCTTTTTCAGGGGTATTGAATACCTTTTACGGCTGAACAACAAAACGTGAGGTATGTTTGTCTTAATTCCGTAGTGTCACTTTTATTTCAGTAGGAGGTTAATGTTACCATTGTAAATCAAGAGAAAAAAGTTTATGGGATGTAGGCAGCCATTCGGCTGAAACTACACAGTTGAAGTATTAAAGATGTTATAGACCCGGGAGTTCATGGTAGTTATTAGTTAAAGTATTACAAGCGCTTATCATGAAGGTGAGCTGGATATTTCCACACTTTGGATGAGCACATGAGTGAGGTACATCTCGATGGACAGAGTGGCAGATATACAGGGATGTTTTACAGAGTAGATGGTATGGTTTATACATTATGCACTTTATAGAACATTGAATGATGACTCGTTACAGTAAGAGAGTAGTTAAAGTGCCACATAGCCTGAGTAATAGAAAACTAAGCATAGTTATGCCCTTCTTCTTGGGTTGTTTATGACGTTCACAATGGTAGGTATAGAACTGCTGTTTTATCTGTCCTGACGAGCTCTAATTGGACACGTCGATTGTGGTGACGAATGGCCGTCAGCGGTGGAGAGGCGTTGGGAGGGGGTGTCTGTGACCAGGGTTGTATCAGCAGTTTATTGCCAAGCTGCCATGTGAGCTGCTGGTGTTGTTGGTCGGAGGGGGTAGCTCAGCGAGATGAGGGCCTTTTAAAGGTAGGCGGTGTAAGAAGGGCCCAGGATGATGCTACAGGTCCTGTTCTGCACGCTCTCTTGCTGTTCCCTCTGTGTAACTGTTAGTGAGGAGGACTAGGCCTTGGGAGGCGTAGGTGCGCTCAAGTAGAATGAAGATGGTATGATTAATCTTGAGCTCAGTTGGTGGGACGCCCAATGAATTCCATCGGAGGAGTAGGTATAGATGGTATGAGGAACATTTCACGACAGTGCTGACGATTCTTGTAGTTCAAACCGTCGTCTGTAGTGACACCAAGCAGCTGAAAGTCTCTTACCATGGGAATGTTAGGGTTTTGTGTGATGTCAGGTAGGGGAGGGTTGTTGTCTGCACCCAGGTTGATGTGCATCATCACAGTCTTAATGTGGTTGATGGTGACATCGTTGGCCGTAGTCCATTCTTGAAGGTTGTTGTTGATGTACTGAAGGGCACTGAAGTCAGGAGAGTTGTTGTTGATATTGATGCCAGCAAAGATTTACGTCCTTCAGGGCGCCATTGATAAGAATGAGGAAGCAAAGCGGTCCCATCTTGGTACCTTGTGGTACACCACATGTTAGGAGTAGTAATGTCGATGCGGTTCCCCTAAAGCGGACGGTTTGGTGCCGCCCGGTCAGGAAGTCCGCCAGCCACGAGACGAGACACCCAGGTAGTCTCAGGTCGACGGCTTTCTTTATGACAATGTTATGGTTTACCAAGCAGAATGTCTTAGTGAAGTATACAAAGGTGAGTGTCCCCGAGGTCTTACGCTTCTCCAACTTGCGGTAAACGAAGTCTAGGAGGCTGACAAAGCAGTGAGTTGAGGAGGAAGACTTCATGTTTCCAAACTGAACCAGCAGTGTCAGCATAAGGCCCAGACAAACACAAAACTTTCACAAATTAGACAGGGTGTAAACTATAAAGAGACTTTGGGTTGATGGATTTGGGTAGTGGAGTGACATATGCTGTCTCCCAAGCTGTGGGTCATTTAGATTGTTTGAGTGAAGCATTAATTACGGTGGTTAGCGGTGTAGCTAATTCATGGGAGAATTCCTTGTATAGTTTTACCGGAAGATCAATGAGTGTGGTTGAACCCTTGGTTTTAAGGCGGTGAAGGCGCTTAGCTACTTGATATTCTTCTATTGTGTTCGAGGGAGATGTGGTTGGTAGGTATTCTGGGAGGGAGCTGAAGTCGAATTGTAGTAATCGTTGGCAAATATTGGCAGAGTGGTAGTTAATTTGGTGTGTGACCTGCTTATTGTGAAGTTAATCAACACAAGGGAAGGGAGAGAGCCTTAGCTTGTCACAGCCAGTTAGCCTTTTATTGTATTAAACCACTGACCCATGTTGGCCTCGTGTGTGTGTGTACGTGTGTAATTAACTATGATCATATATCTGTGCTATACGGGGAGTGAGTTTTAGCCCGTAGGGCCCCTGCTCTTCAACCTTCTTTACTTGAACTTTCTCCACTGTCATGCATCTTTTTTTTTTTCAACTTGTGAATGCTGCCCAGGTTCACAGTTTCGTCAATCATTTTATTTCATTCCTCCACTTCTCTTATGCTATAGTAGTACTACTTTACATGTTTCTTGTTTAATTTCATGCTATGGCCTCTGTTTATTCTATCCTTTGACATCACCAAACTGGATTTAAAATTAGAGGTTGTTATCAGGTCACTCCTCACTCATCTCTCTTCCTTTGTGGACAAATTCAAGGCCTCTAACCCTTCGTTGCATCTTGGCATTTCTGAATTTTGGTACGATCTTTGTGGTACTTCCCTGGATTTTCTGTGTTGGTCGGTTGTGTTTCTTTATGGTGCGGTGATCTAACTTGAGAAGACGCTTATAGTTATGGTCTAATGTTTAGTGAACATTTTGCATAATATTTCTTTAGCCATAAACTTGAATGTTGTTTTGATACTTGCCATCACACAGGTTGTCTGCTTTACTACTCATCAAAGAAGCCATTCTCGTGATAACTCAGGGACGCTGTCGACTCCCACCCAAGTCCCTTTCACACAGAGCTTCCTACACCTTAGTTCATGCAAGATGACATCCATATTGAAGCCATAGTTTATTGTGTCTCATCCTCAGTACGTTATATTTACTCGTGAGTTGAATTTCATTAACCATGTATTAGACTAACTTTGGAGTTTGTCAAGGTCCCTTTGCAGGTTGATGCAGTCCTCCTCTCTCTTTACCTCCTTCTTGGCTTCGACATCATCCTCAAACCTATTCACTTAAGATCGTAATCCTACAAGTTATTTACACAGATGAAGGAGAGCGTTGGTCCAGGAACAGACCCCTGCACCCACCCTCCAGGTGACCTCACCATTTTTTCTAAACATTTTATACACCGGACCGGAAAATTCTCCTGAATTTTCTGTCTCCTACAATATATATCATTTTTTCTACAGCCTCAACTGATTTCATGTGTGTCCTGCCCAGGTCTCTGTCCCTACTACATCAGTCTACATGATCTGAGTCTATTGTACAGCCTCAGAAATTACCTCCGCTCCCACTTCCCGCCTACTGTTCTCGACTGTTTCTGTACCACCCGTTGTGATGCAGCATCTTTTGTTTAACAGTCTCGAGAATATCCATGGGCTTCTTGTTCATTTCTGTGTGTGGATGTGTGTGTTCCGTTATGCGTGTTAGTTTGCATGTATAGTAATGATAACTATTATGTAATGATCAACGGTTTATTAGCTTTACTACAGCCCAAGGGTGGAACTATTAAGACCACAACTACTACAATAAATGTGGTGTTGTAGAAAGAACACAGACACTTATGAGAGTCTTTTACACTTATACAAAAGTAGAGGTTGATGTGCAGTCTTCTAATTACTGTTTATGTTGACAGTAGGTAGGGTGAGGGTGGTCTGATAACGGGTCTGTACGAGTCTGGATGGCTCGGTGTGGTTGTGGCGCCGACCTGCGTGTGCCTCGGGACGAGGGATCTCAGGCGGCAGGAAGTGACTGAGGCGAGTTGTATCTGTGTGTGTGTGTGTGTGTGTGTGTGTGTGTGTGTGCTTTGTAGGATGATATGCATTTCCAAGTCTCCCTCATTATCCGCGATCTGTGATTATGGGTACTTATATGTCTCATTTTGACTACGCTTCTATGTGTGCGCTTGTGTGTGTGTGTGTGTGTGAGGCGTGCACGCGGTGTGTGGGAGGAGTACACCTCTGTGTCTACCGACGGCCCTAGCCAGTGAAGCCCTCAGGTTGAGGAGGTGAGGACCGGGGTGAAAAAAGAGCCAGAATGACTAGAACGGAAGTAAAAGTGGTAACGCGATGGTAATGACTGGTTGAGGTAGGGCGGGGTGAGGGTGCAGCAGCCCTCAGGGTGGCACAGCCCTCACCCTGGACCCTGAGGGCCCTGCACGACCATACGCCCACACCCACACAAACACGTGTATACAGGTTCACGTATCTAACCCAACAGACAAACAAGTTAGTGTTCCTCGTCGACTGCCTTAACCCTTGTACTTTCACGTCCACCTGTCGCCACCCCGGACACAGCACCACACCCCTTACTGCATTATTCTTACCACCACCTCCACCAACGCAGTTTGTGCTTCGTCTAACACCACAGCTCCTGTTACCTTAATTACAGCCTCCACCACCAGCACCACAGGTAAACCCAGCATGTTTGCTGTGATGGTCTGTTCCTGATGCTGTTGCTCTCTAGAACCATAAGGGACCTGCAAACATGGGTAAATGTGGGTATCGTATTAATTACTCTCGAGTTAAACTGTGGGTGTGGAAAGTGTGTTCTCAGAATCAACCCCTTCTACTTATCATGACCTCATCTCTAATATCATATCATCACCGTAGCTCAAGGTAACAATCGCTCGTAAAAATGATGTCTTTGTGCTGTAAAGTATTGAACCAGTCACTTAATCTCGTCCACGAAGTATTTTCTCCATAAAGGTTAAAGATAATACAAAGGAAGACCAACTTGCACATTCAAGTGTATCCAGAAATATCATGTCTACATAACACTCCCACACGAGAGAGAGAGAGAGAGAGAGAGAGAGAGAGAGAGAGAGAGAGAGAGAGAGAGAGAGGCGTAGCTTGCTACATGCCAGCCAAATCTTTCTTGTGACCACTTGCGTTTCATTTGATGTCGTGCAGATAAACTCTCTTCAGGGAATTACTTCATAAACATTTTCTTTATCAGTGGGACTTTTTACTGTCTCTTATTTCCCAGACAGTTGTATCGTATCATGTTCCTAATATGTCCAGGTAATTAATGATACAATATGGCCAGTAACTGTATGTGGTTCTGTACTGTCATATTCCATGGTCTGGTACTACAGCAGATGACTTCTACGTCCTTCTCTGTTTTGTTATTAGTTATTATTACGTGAAATAGTTTAACCTTTTGATCATGACGGAGGAACCAGGTTAGAAGCTGGACCATCATAGCCAAGGGTCGAACCGTCGTGTTCAAGGGTCGCACAGTTGTGCTCAGGAGTCGTAACGTCGTGCTCAAGTCATAGCGTTGTGTTCAAGAGTCGTACCGTCGTGGTCAAGGGTCGCATCGTCGTGTTCAAGGGTCGTACCGTCTTGCTCCAGGGTCGTACCGTCGTGCTCCAAGTCCGTGCTGTCGTTTCCCAGGGTCGCACAGCCGTACTCAAGAAGTCGTGCCGTCGTGTTCAAGGGTCGCACTGTCGTGGTTAAGTAACGGAGTAGATGTGCGCACGCTTGCCCCGTGGCCTCAAGGATGTAAAGACGTTGTTGAATATCTATTCCTCTGGTGTCAGTGTGGTGGCCATGTGTGGGGGACGTGTTCTTACACAGGATATCCATAATGTCTGGTGCTACTGCCACCCTTACATGACTTAACCAACCTTCCTGTTACTACCAGTATTATCACTATTGCTGCTATCGCTACCACTGTTTCCCATACCACTATTCACACTACTCTTTCTATGAATACCACTGTATCCTTACCATCACCAATATTACCGTCCCTGGTAAAACTGACAGCCATGACCAACCTAACCTAATCCTTCCTTACGTACCCTTCCACCTTCCTCATCCTCAACATGTTACCAACTTCCGTTACCATCCAGATCCATCACCACAGCCACACCACAACCACCACCACGCCACCAGCGAGCCTCCCTCCCTCACACAGGAAGTTCCATGTAGAGGGGGAGGGAGGAGGACCGCGCCCCGCCAGGCTGAGCGTGGCTGCCTGGCTGGGCCGGGGCCGGGTGTGTGTGTGTGTGTGTGTGTCTGTGTGTGTGGCTAACACAGCGGGATATATAGCCTAATAACTCCTAACATTATGAAGGCTTTAGGAGCAGAGAGACTCTTTTGTTTGGCCTTCTCGCTTAAAGTATGGATCAGCCCCAAGTTCTGGGTGGAGAGACAGGCGACAGGTGCACAGGCACGAAACGCTGACAGGAGAGGAGTGTGTGTGTGTGTGTGTGTGTGTGTGTGAGGTGACGGCGGATCTAACCTCGTATAAACACATCCGGCCGCCAGGAACAAACATTGCCATGAGGATCAGCATGGCCAACACGGACCGGGGATGGACGACGCTTTACACCGACTCACGTAAAACGTTAACGGATGATGGTTTGGTGTACACCCCCCCCCCCCCCCGGCCATGTCCCTCCTTACCCCCCCCCACTCCTGCCCCTCCCCCCCCCCCCACAAACCCCTCTCTCGTGGTGCTCCTCTACTTCCAGGAAGTTCCAGATCAGTTTGAACAACATTGGAGGAGGAGGACGGCCAAGTGACATGTTTCTCTCTCTCTCTCTCTCTCTCTCTCTCTCTCTCTCTCTCTCTCTCTCTCTCTCTCTCTCTCTCTCTCTCTCTCTCTGAGTCGTTTTTCTCTTAGGAAGTAAATGCGGTAAAGATTGGCCTGCCTGCATCTTGGAGGATGGGTGACCCGCGACTCTTTAAGTAGTGTACACTGTGATGATGATGATGATGCAGTGGTGTGATGCCTCTGTTGTGACGGACAGACAGACAGACAGACAAATCCCGAGAGAGAGAGAGAGAGAGAGAGAGAGAGAGAGAGAGAGAGAGAGAGAGAGAGAGAGAGAGGTCAAGCAAGAACGCCTGGTATTAATTCGTTTTGTGAATTTATGTGAATTATGATTATATGTATGTGCCGTGAGGTAATTAATATATGCAAATATATATGGGAGGTGATGGACATACGCATATTTATTCAGTTATGTCAGTAATAGAAATTTATATGTATGACTACAGGCTGAATTTACGCAAGGTCAGGAGTCATGTTGTGACGAATGTTAGAGAAATGTTGAGGATGGTATAAGGTGAATGTTAGAGAAATGTTGAGGATGGTATAAGGTGATTGTTAGAGAAATGTTGAGGATGGTATAAGGTGAATGTTAGAGAAATGTTGAGGATGGTATAAGGTGAATGTTAGAGAAATGTTGAGGATGGTATAAGGTGAATGTTAGAGAAATGTTGAGGATGGTATAAGGTGAATGTTAGAGAAATGTTGAGGATGGTATAAGGTGAATGTTAGAGAAATGTTGAGGATGGTATAAGGTGAATGTTAGAGAAATGTTGAGGATGGTATAAGGTGAATGTTAAGAGAATTGTTGAGGATGGTATAAGGTGAATGTTAGAGAAATGTTGAGGATGGTATAAGGTGAATGTTAGAGAAATGTTGAGGATGGTATAAGGTGATTGTTAGAGAAATGTTGAGGATGGTATAAGGTGAATGTTAGAGAAATGTTGAGGATGGTATAAGGTGATTGTTAGAGAAATGTTGAGGATGGTATAAGGTGAATGTTAGAGAAATGTTGAGGATGGTATAAGGTGAATGTTAAGAGAATTGTTGAGGATGGTATAAGGTGAATGTTAAGAGAATTGTTGAGGATGGTATAAGGTGAATGTTACGGAGAATGATCTTGACTTACTGAGGTGTCATTTACTACTCCCGGGGAAACTGGCAGTTGATTGGTAATAGCGGAGTGATGAGGTGAAGACAAAGAGGGAGAGTATGTGATTGTGTGTGTGTGTGTGTGTGTGTGTGTGTGTGTGTGTGTGTGTCATTCATAAGGGGGTGAGAGATGGCTACCCACAAAGCGTCAGTGCGAGAAGGATAAGCAACGTAGAGTTGGCGCGACCTGCACTTGGGCTGTGTGGAAGGACCTGTAGCTTTTATGTTGAACTTTACACATTCTCCACATTAGCGTATGCGACTAGCTAACTAATCTAGCCATATAACAGAAGACCTCAGACATTGCTCTGGGGTAAATGAGCTTCATTTGTATGCATTTTGTCTCTAAAATTTGTCATCTAATCCTCTGGCTTCTGGTATTAGGTGTGGCATGTACTGGTCACACTGTGGCTGGCCACGTGTTGCGTGAAATTTTGCCTACATGTACCTTACCCGGGGGACCCAAACACCTGAATGATTCTACCTGACCCAATACCTGACCCAATACCTGACCCAATGCGACTCTTTGTGACCGCCTGTGTACCTTACCTGAGTTCCTGCAGCAGTGGGCGGATACCTTATGATTACAGGGCGTCACAGGTCCACCATGACTTAAGTCCCGACCTGGGAGTGAGGTAGATGGTTATTTGACCCAGCAGCCAACAAGAACTGAACACCCTCCCCAACGCGGACCTACAACTCTCCATTGTATTTGCTCCATCATATGATACAGTCCGTCTTAACATGACATTCTTTGCCTCTGTAGGTTCCTGTTTTACGTCGGCCGTCGCGTCTTACACTACCTTCGGCCTTTACCTTCGAATACAAGACGTGTGACTGAGTCAGGAACATACTACGTCCATAGGACTTAGTACTTGATCAACGGAAGCCCCTGATGTGCTTTACCGACCTCGCCTATACAGTCTGTCCGTCCCTCTGTCTTTGGAACAGAGGGACGATACACGAGCGTAATGTCTACCGGCCGCCCCTTATTCAGGGGTCAAGGGGCAGGACAGGGCTCTCAAGATAAGGGCTCAAGCCAAGATGAGGTCTAGAGGGATATCTCCCCCAATCAGAACAAACCTTTACTCTGTAGCCATGATGCTTAGGAGCGTTATCTCCTTATCTCTCTTGAGATACGTGAGGACAGCCTTGTCACCCCAGGTGATGACGTCTTCCAAACGTGGACGGCTTCCATCTTTAGCCATCCAAGTCGTATGCACAAAGATCTAATTGAGAAGGTCCAGAGGAGATGAACAGCACGGTACTAGAGTTATGGGAGGTAGGCAACAAAGAGAGTAGGAAAATGAAGTACGTGTCGACGTGCCTTCAAAATGCTGAAGATGAGTTTGACGACGGTGAGGAAATGCTTTGGAATATTGATAAGGCAGAGTTTAGAAAAGTTAAGTAAGTTGTAGTTGATAGGCAGCTGATTAATGGCTAAGATGATTAAAGGTACGGTGTTTAGTGAGGGCCGCACGAGTGTAGAACTCCCTCCCTCGTACAGTGTAAATAGGTAATTATCAGTAGGTAGGTGGAGGGAGGGGAGCGCCCAGGGTGTGGTTGAGGGAGATCTTCATTGCTCCAACATCGGCAGACACTTGAGTCGTCTCACACCTTCTTCTTTCTAGATTTTAATTAACCGTCTTCTCTTTTCGTCTTTTTACCCATTTTCTTTCCCCTACTCCCTTTCTTCTCCGTATTCTCTGAGTGACACTTCTTATTTGCCTCATTTCTTTTGCCGTATTGTCTTTAAATTTTTCTTTCTTATTTTTGGTTCTTCCTTGTTTCATATTCAGTTCGTCCTTTCATCTCTGTGTGCTTCTCTCTCTCTCTCTCTCTCTCTCTCTCTCTCTCTCTCTCTCTCTCTCTCTCTCTCTCTCTCTCTCTCTCTCTCTCTCTCTCTCTCTCTCTCTTCATCTTTCCCGTCTGCTCTGTTCCCACTTCTTGTTTCTTATCCATCTCTGTCCTCTTCCCATCATCATCCACGTTACAGTTTCCTCATTCTTGTAGTCAGTTTTGTTAATTTCTTCAACGTCTCTCTATTTCCTTAATTTTATCCTCTACAGTCTCTGTCTTGCTTTTATCAATTATCTTGATAATTTTCTTCGTTTTCCCGCAGATTATTTTCACTTAGATTTTTTTCATCTTCATCTTTCTCTTCTTCATCCATTCGTCTCTTCTCACTGTTCATCGCTCACTTCCTCCCTTCCATCCTCCTGCCCATTATCCCTCACTCCTCCCTGCTCCATCAACCCGCCTCCCTCACTTTCCCTCGCCCCTCACCACTCCTCCCCCGCCCCTCACCCCGTCCCTCCCCCAGATCCCACGTCGTCAAGGTAGCGGTCGGCCTCCTTCCCACGTCCTGCACAGGCCAGCCTTCCAGCAGCCAGAGGAGGGAGTTGCGGGAAGGCGAAGCCGGGGAGAGGAGAGTGAGGGAGAAAGAAGAGGGAAGGAGAGGCCGGGGGAGAGGATTAGCTGAGCGTGGGAAGGCTGGAGGGAGGAGAAGAAGGAAAAAGAGGAGGAGGAAGAGTAATTCAGAGGAGGAGGGAAAGTAAGTTTAGAGGAAGAAGGAAAAGATGAGGAAGAGTAAGTCCGAGGAAGAAGGAAAAGAGGGTGAGGAAGAGTACGTCAGAGGAGGAAAGAAAAGAGGAAGAGTTAGTCGGAGGAAGAAGGAAAGGGGAGGACGAAGAGTAAGTCAAGAGAAATGAGGAAAATAGGAGGAAGGAGAGTAAGTCAGAGGAAGAAGGGATGGATCAGAGGCAAGGCTGAAGGTTAAACAAACAGATTGTTGAGGAACGAGGGGAGGGATGGAGGGAGGAAGTAAAGTGTAGGGTAAGAGGAGGACAGGAAGATAAGGGAGAGTAGGGGTCGAGGGAGCAGTAGGACGGTGAAGAGAGGAAGGCACACACCCGGAGACGCAGGGCCAGAGGATAGAGGACACAGGGAGCGATAGACAACATAGAACACAGACAGATGAGTAGACTGAGGGCAAGATAATACAGTGTGGAGACATGAGGATAGATGGATGTGATGTGATTAGATTACAGAAGGTTGAAAGAGAGAGAGAGAGAGAGAGAGAGAGAGAGAGAGAGAGAGAGAGAGAGAGAGAGAGAGAGAACAGAGGCATGGAGCTTAGCAACGGAGGCATGGAGCTTGACAACGGAGGTTTGGAGTTTCACAACGGAGGCATGAAGCTTGGCAATAGAGGCATTAACCTCGACAACAGAGGCTTGAAGCTTGGCAATAGAGGCATTAACCTCGACAACAGAGGCTTGAAGCTTGGCAATAGAGGCATTAACCTCGACAACAGAGGCTTGAAGCTTGACAATAGAGGCATTAACCTCGACAACAGAGGCTTGAAGCTTGGCAATAGAGGCATTAACCTCGACAACAGAGGCTTGAAGCTTGACAATAGAGGCATTAACCTCGACAACAGAGGCTTGAAGCTTGACAAACAGAGCCATAAAGCTTGATACCGGAGGCTTAGAGCTGCACCACACGAGAAAGTTTGACAGCATGTTGAGAGGGAACACAGAACAGGAGTAATACATGATGATTTAAGTTACAGACGAAGGAGGGAGGGAGGAAGAGACTTAGCAAGATAATCAAGTGATGTCAATTTGAACGAACGAACCAGAAGAAAAACAGAAAGTTGGGAGGAGAGTCTGATGGAGTTACTGAAGAAACTCAAGAAATTTTCACACGGGAGGAGAGGGAGAGAACCTGCTGGACATGTAGTGAGGAGGAGAATGTAAGGACAAAATGGACATATATATATATTTTTAAAGAATATGAGAACTTAGTGAAGGTAATGGCAAAAGAAGAGGAGATAAAGCTTGAGGAATGGAAGTGAATGATAAGGTAGGTGTGTGAGGAAGAGGCCAAGATAGGTGTGTGAGGAAGAGGTCAAGATAGGTGTGTGAGGAAGAGGCTGAGATAGATGTGTGAGGAAGAGGTCAAGATAGGTGTGTGAGGAAGAGGTCAAGATAGGTGTGTGAGGAAGAGGTCAAGATAGGTGTGTGAGGAAGAGGCTGAGATAGATGTGTGAGGAAGAGGTCAAGATAGGTGTGTGAGGAAGAGGTCAAGATAGGTGTGTGAGGAAGAGGTCAAGATAGGTGTGTGAGGAAGAGGTCAAGATAGGTGTGTGAGGAAGAGGTCAAGATAGGTGTGTGAGGAAGATTCCCAACGTCTTGGAGAGTGTTAACTGCTGGTGATGAGGAAGGGGAAGGGGTCACTCCAAGACCCGAGAAGCCCCTCTCAAACTAACTTTTATTTTCCATATTCTTTTTACACTCACACTCCCCCCTCCCAACCTTCCTGCTGGGGGAGGAAGGGGGGGGGAGGCCGGGCAGATGACCACTTACGGTGGGATGAGGTGGTTAGCGGAAAGTGATAAAGACAGGGATGGTGATTATGAGACTAGGAATAAGAGATGACAAATAATGGGGACCAATGGTTTGGTTCGGCGATGCCATTGTGTTTCATTCACTAAAGAAGATAGAGGGATTAGACAGATAGGTACATATTGATGTAGATACATTAGACAGATAGATACATATATAAATAGATTAGATGATATACTAATACGCATGTATATACCAGGCTTAGGCTAGTACTTATATACAGGATTAAGTGATTGCAATAAGCTTGCGTCTGAAGCACGACACTGGTATAACAAAATCACTCAAGCAGGGCTTAGGGTCCACTTTCTCTGGGTTCCATCCCATACTGGGCTCAGAATGCACGATTAAGCTGATGAACTGGCCCAAACATCTGCCTTGTACGATGACGATTACCCCTTGAGCCGACCTACGAGTTGCCTTAAAACTATTATGCCGGGGGAACATAAAGGTAGTCTTTTAGACTTTAAGATAGAGTGAAATTAATACAAGCAGGTCCATTTACCACCACATTCAAGAAGAGCCATATATATATATATATATATATATATATATCCCTGGGGATAGGGGATTAAGAATACTTCCCACGTATTCCCTGCGTGTCGTAGAAGGCGACTAAAAGGGGAGGGAGCGTGGGGCTGGAAATCCTCCCCTCTCGTTTTTTTTTTTTTTTTCAATTTTTCAAAAGAAGGAACAGAGAATTGGGCCAGGTGAGGGTATTCCCTCAAAGGCCCAGTCCTCTGTTCTTAACGCTACCTCGCTAATGCGGGAAATGGCGAATAGTTTGAAAGAAAAGAAAGATATATATATATATATATATATATATATATATATATATATATATATATATATATATATATATATATGTGTGTGTGTGTGTGTGTAGTTCCACCAACAACATTAGTAGACACCTCGGTGATGTTGCCGCCCGATTCAGGCTAGGTTGTAGATGCTCGTGGGAGTTCGCCTCTACCGTTGACGGTGAACAGACCAAATACATGGTAAACTTTGCCCCGAGACCTCAGAGCATTACTTACATGATTGTTGTAAATCAGTGAATTCAGAGACGACGATACTTGCCACACATTACAAGATACGTGCAGACATTTCTTCTATAACGGTGTTCTACCTCAGATGCTTGAGAAGTATCTTAAATTTACTTATTGTAGATAGTTCTTTTCTTGTCTATCTTGATACGTAATCCAGTCACTGTTGTTCAACTGTTGTAAACTTCACTCACCATGTGAAGTGTCAGATGATACACTGTCGGCCAAAGCATGTTAACACTTTCCTCACTGTGTCACCTGTCATGTATTTCAATCGCTGAGGCCCACCAGTCCCTGGTCCCTCTTTTGTGCATTCTGCATCCTCTTCTGCGCCACCGTCCACCACAGGATGGGTAGGAGTGCACACTGAATTAGCCGCAGTTGCGGCAAAGATCAAAATCAACCTTACCGTAACACACGTAATAATGAGAGAGAGAGAGAGAGAGAGAGAGAGAGAGAGAGAGAGAGAGAGAGAGAGAGAGAGATGAACGAGGCAACACTTAGAATGATTGAGAAGAAAATATATACCAAGGGATTACCTAGGATGTGAGAACTCATAACTCAAATAAAGATGAGTCGTTGCCACACGACAACACCCCCTCCTCCTCCTCCTCCATCCCATCCCCGCCTCCCTGCAGGGGGCACACTCAGTGGCAAGAAGAAGAAGACGACGAAGGGAAGAAGGCACAGCAGGTGGGGGGTCATGCAGCGTATCATCGCTTGTACACTTATCATTCAACCTAGAAATTAGTCACATGTACGTATGTTAGAGTAGATGAAAAGTCCAGAAGGAAAGCAGAGTAGATGAATGATAGGGAATAGCCAGGCAGAGAAGACGAAGCAGAGACGAAGGAGAGAGCTGAAGAATATAAGACCAAGGGAAATAGTTGATGATGTAAAGAGATGTAAGAAGAGGAGGAGGAGGAGGAGCAGCAGCAGATCATTAAAGGATGTGAAACAGAACAAAATATGAGATGTTGCTGATAAATTCTAGCCTTCGTCTCTAGCGGCCTTCATGCCTCCTCCCTCATCAACATTCTGCTGCCATCCGACTCTCCCTCACTCTCCTCATAAACCTCCTCCGTCCACCTATTCACTTCTTTCCACAATCGCTCATTCTCCTCCGAAATTTTCATTCATCCCATTTTCTACAAATCATTCTTTCCCCTTATCTAATCCCAACTTCTTTCTTTCTTTCTCCTGCATTCGGGACTTCTGGTTCAGACGTTGCCTCTCCCACTGAACACTATTCATGGGAACATTACTGTAGATCAAACCCAAGAACCCATGTGTGTGTGCGATTAGCACCTAATTTAACCTGTCTGCTCACTTGGCAGGTCCTGCTGACGGTGCAAGGTGTCGCGGGGGCCTCACCTCACATTCCTCACCCCCCGTTCGATGAGTCTCCAACTCTCTCATTCATCTCGCCATCACCACCATCTGCTCCACCCACACACAAGGTAAGCCGGCGGCTGGCTCCTCGACCTTCACTCACTGTAGTGTACATTCCCTCCAGCTGTTGTTGATATTGTACGTGTACACTCACTCCTGACGTTCATTTTCCATGGTTATTGTCCACTCCATCTGGGCGGAACCTTACCTAACCCAGCCTTATCCTAGCCTGAGCTAACTGAAGCTACCCTAACCCAACCTGACCCAGTCAAACTTCACCTCAGCCGATCTAACCTATCTTATCCTAACCTAACGTACCTAAAGCTAACGTAGAATAACTTAAAAACAGAATTAGGATTATTTTACCTGTATCATAACACCGGGACACTGGAAAACCAGAGGAATGATGATTACCATACAGCACAGGGAACAACAGTCAGAGTACTTTTGTACATATATTGTAAACCATTAATCAGTAACACGGGAAAATCATTTGGATGGGTCGAGGTGAAATCCTTAGTCAGACGAAAAAAAATCTGTCTGCAAAACTTCCCTGATAGTTATCCGTATATATATATATATATATATATATATATATATATATATATATATATATATATATATATATATATATATAACTTACTTTTTGATCTAACGAAAGCGCAGTAGATAAGAATTTTTTTCTTAGATATACCAAATAAAATTTTCACCCATGACCTATATACGGAGAGACAAGAGCTTCAAAGCCCCGTTTTCATTTATGTGTCTGGACACTAGGGGATATTAAGATCAGCCAGTGTCTTGCAGTGTATTAGTGAGACAAATCCAACCATCGCTTCCTCTATTTTAAACATGCATCTGTAAATTCAACGAATAGACGTCTAATGATTTAAAATTTCAGCAAGCACACGCGCACACACACACACACACACACACACACACACACACACACACACAAAGATCTTTCTTTCTTACTAGATCGCCGTTTCCTACGTTAGCAAGGGAGCGCCAATAACAGTTAAAGAAATGCCACATCCGCTCACATCCATTCTCCAACTGTTATGTGTAATGCATCAAAACTACAACTCTCTATCCACAACCAAGCCCCATAGACCTAGTTTACCCTGGACGCTTCACATGCCCTGATTAAATCCATTAACAGCACCTCGATCCCAGTATACCACATCATTCCAATTCACTCTATGCCGTGCATGCCTCTCGCCCCCCTGCATGTTCAGGCCTCGATCGTTCAAAATCTTTTTCACTCCATCCTTTCACTTCCAATTTGGTCTCATCGTTCTCCTTGTTCCCTCGTTCCCTCCACTTCAGACACACATATCCTCTTTGTCAACCTTTCCTCACTCATTCTCTTCATGTGGCCAAACTATTTCAGCAAATCTTCTTCAGCTCTCTCACCCACACTCTTGTTATTACCACACATCTCTCTTATCCTTTCATTACTTACTCGATAAAACCACCTCACACCACTTATTTGATTTCATTTCCAACACACCCATCCTCTCCGCACAGTCTTACTTATGATAGCCCATGCCTCGCATCTATATAATGTTGGTGGGACTACTATACCTTCAAATATACAGATAGAGAATGGATGTGGGCGAATGCCACCTTTCTTCCTGTGTTCCTGGCGCTACATCGCAAACGAGGAAAAAGGCGATCAAGAATGAAAAATATAGGAGTGTGTTTGGTGTGTGTGTGTGTGTGTGTGTGTTATCCTAGTGTACCGAACCATAAGCTATAAACTGAGCATCATGAACGTATTGTTGCTGAGTAGAAATAACATTTCTTTTTATAAAATTTGTGATCATACACGTGAGCGTATACTGATATTGTTCGCGGGCAGCATAGCATGAAAGGATCGCAATAGGTGCACAGATGTTTGGAAGATGTGATATAATTGCAAAGTGATGGAACATGATGTTACATTTACCTCTATGATGCAAACAGTCATGTAGTATTGCGTCATGGTACGGCGTTGTTTGCCTGCTGTCGTGTTGCCCCATGCGGCCACTAACAGTTAGCTATGAGGAAAAGTTTGCATTACGATAATGATAACTGTTACTTTCTTAAGCACTTAAGGATCGTCGCGTTCCCTCCTTTCTGATCACCAGTACTGATCCCGCAGTGTTAAATCTACTGGTGATTTCTCTTAGGCGGTTCACCTCTGGTCCTCCTCCTCCTCCTTCCTCTCTAGGGGATTTAGGGGAAACTTCTGTCGCAACCTTCGACATCTCCAAAGCATTTGACAAGGTTTGGCATGTCTTTCATTTCTAAACTCCCTTCCTTTGGCTACTGTGCCTCCCTCTCTTCTCTGATGCCTCGTTCCCTCTCGAGTCGTTCCATTGCAGCAGTCGATGATGGAGTGACATTTCCCTCCTATCCTCTCAACAGTGGTGTTCCCAAGGTTCTGTCCTATTGCCTACTCTCTTCCGTTCCTCAGCAAATGATCTCTCTCCTCCTTATAACCTCGTTCACTTTTATGCTGATGATTCCGCTTTCCACATTTCCCTTCTTTCCTAATCCTCCTAATACTAGATTTCTTTCTCGTACAGATCACAAGTTCCTCTCTCAGTTCGGGCCAGAATGGGGAAACAGTAACTCCCTTAAATTTGATAGTAATGAATTGCAATTTCTCTGTATCTCTATATGAGTCATTGATTTCCCTCTGTTCAGTTCCATAACAGAACAGTCGACTATGTAATAACGTACAGGGCATCACCATATCCTCCACTTTATCCTGCAGTCCCCACATGATCAACATCACACATGCTGGGATGTTATGCAGGTGGCACTGTTATTTTCCACATGAGCTGCTCTAGCATGTCTTCACGGGTCTTATTCTCACAGGTAAGAAGTACCTGCTCACGCGTCTGGGGGTGGCTCTTCCCCAACCTCTTTATTACTCTGAGTGGAACCAGAGACATTCCTTTTCATTAATTTTCCTGACATCGCCTCTTTTCAACCGCTCCTTTCTTTCATCCTCGATGTTGTTCTCTCTCTCTCTCTCTTCTCTCTCTCTCTCTCTCTCTCTCTCTCTCTCTCTCTCTCTCTCTCTCTCTCTCTCTCTCTCTCTCTCTCTCTCTCTCCTAAAGGTAGTATATCAGCCACTGTTCTTATAAGCTGCTTGCGTGTGTCCCCTGCCCAGGGCTTGGACCAGAGGCACGCGTCTCTAGCTGTTCACACACCTTCTGTGTGGAGACAAGCCACTCGAGGATTGACCGTTACCACACCTCTTTCTCCCTTTAAGAGTCAGGTCTGCACACGCCTGTGGAGCCCTGATAAATTTCTACCGTCTTTCTCTCTCACTTTTTTTTCATATCTTTCGCCTAAGATGGTGCTACACTCCGTCATGCATGCCATGGCACTAGATCGTCGTATAACACTATATGTTTTCAGGGAACGTTTTCATGGTTTTATGAGACAACGTTTATTGTGCTGTGGTGGTATGAGGTGTGGGCCGACAAGTGGCTGGCTGATCATACTGATCCTTGAGCACAGTAGTTTGTCTCGCTCTGTCGGTACTGTGTGTAACGCCGTAAATCTTGGATGTACACGTTGTACTCTGACAGCTGATGTGTATGTACTGACATGATGTACAGATTGTACTCTCACAGTTGATGTATGATATGTACGCTGACAGCTGATATACAATATGTGCTCTTACAGCTGATGTACAATGTGCTCTGTCAGCTGCTGTACAGTATGTACTCTGACAGTTGATGTACAATATGTTCTCTGACAGCTGATGTACTATATGTACCCTGACAGTTGATATACAATATGTACCCTGACAGCTGATGTACAATATGTACTCGTGACAGTTCATGCACACGATGTACATGTGGAAAGACGTTATGCTTGCTCAGTTTCGTTCTCTCTTATCAGATAAGCTCTCGCTCGGATGATGGCGTTGCAAGACGCCACAACTTGCCCTCCCAGTCCCACCAGTGACCCCTCCCGCCACTACATCGATCCTGCTTCAAGGTACATACAAGACGGTGGCTGTTTCGCCGACTGAAAAAAAAAAATGGCAGGTAATCATGGCGATTGGTTGTTTCCGTTGACGTCGTCGTGTTCTCGGAGTTATGGTGTCCTTGGGGTGTCTTATTTTTGGTGAGGGTTATCAGTCGTTTTCTTTCCTTTGACCTAATACAGGAAGCCATCGAGTTGAGGTTGAGGGAAGGTGGGTTAGCTATGGTTACAGTAGGTACGTTTACGTTAAGTTAGGTTTGGTTAAGTTGGTCAAAGGTAAGGTTAAGTCTGGTTCAGGTAATTGTGTTCAAGTTAGGTAAGGTTAGGTTAGGTTAAGTTGGGCAAAGGTAAGGTCCACTTAGCTGCGATCAAGTTAGGCAAGATTAGGTTAGACTAGGTTAACTTAGGTAAAGTTAAGGTTAGGTCTGGTTCGGGTAATTGTGTTCAACTTAGGCAAGGTTAGGTTAGATTAGGATAAATTGGGCAAAGGTAAGGTAAGGTAAGGTAAGGTCCAGTAAATTGTGATCAAGTTAGGCAAGATTACGTAGGTTGGGGAAAGGTTAGGTTGGGATGGATCCTGTTCATCATATTTAGGCTAGGCTAGGTTAGGTTAGGTAGTTCGAGCAGGGCTAGGTTAGGTAGCCCGAACAGGGCTAGGCTAGTTTCCATTTGGTTCTGTGAAGTAGATTAAGTTAGGTTTGTGCAGTTGATAGTATATTTAGGTTTTATATAGTCAGTTTGAACATTGCTTGCCAGTTTCAACTGTGGACGTCATACATCACATTTCTTTACGGCAACAAGCGAGTCATGGAGCGCCATTAGCAGGCACCGTGTTGACTCCCGGCTGTTCATCAAGCGGTGGTGCGTCTCAGGTAATGACGTGCGAAGACGTCATGCATAATCGACTAATGAGACCGTTTCCACAATAATGTCGTCATGCGCATCATCCTATCAGAGCATTTCACGATTATGACGTCCCGGTCGTCAACCAATCAGAAAGGATTACCATCCAAACAACCCTCCTTCTTATCTGGCCGGTTCCGGATAAATAGATTCCGGCTGTATATAATGTTTTACTGCACACACAGTGTGAGTGGCGCAGCCCCGGCAACACTGGGCCATTATTGAGGCACTTGGGCTTAATATGGTCGCCTGATGCGAGAGAGAGAGAGAGAGAGAGAGAGAGAGAGAGAGCAGTCCTCCGCCTTGTTCGTGATTAACAATATTCTCAGTTTTGATTATCTCCTCTCGTGGTTTAGTGTTGTTCACGAAATGATGATAACATCACGACGTTTTTCGTGGTCCATCTTGGTGGAGGTGGGTGGGAGGGCAGAACCTTGGATGGTTGTGACGAGGTGGTGCAGAGCTCAGCCTGTGATTCCCCAGCGATGACGTCCTCCCTGATGAACTGCTGACCTTGCTCTCTCCCCTCTCTCTCTCTCTCCCTCTCCCTCCACCCCACCCTTCATCTACCCCCTCCACCCAACCCGCGTCAGCCCACACTCCCCCCATAGTCCACTCACTAGGTGGCTGGCGTGTGTAAAGTGAGCATGACGTACCGTGATGTACCGTTGTACCGTGCATGAGCTAATATGCTCTCCAGGTACGGCCGGCACCTCTCCTCCCTCACCCGCCTCCCCTGGTACCGTTGATGACAGTCGCCTGGCCCAACCACACCTGCTCCACTCGCTCCACCCACACCTGCACTAGCCACACTTCCACCCACACTTTCTCCATCCACACCCGCATCATCCATACCTACTCCATCCACAACTGCGTCAGTCACTCCTACTTCATCCACACCTACTCCATTCATTCCTACTTCATCCACACGTGGTCCATTCAAACCTGCTCCATCTACACCTTTTCCACTCACGCCTGCACCATCCACTCCTGCTACACCCACGCTTACTTCATCCACACCTGCACCATCCACAACTGTTCTTCCCACACCTGCCTCATCCACACCTGCTGCTCCATTTACATGCGCCATCCTCACCTACACAAGCCACATCTACACCTTCCACACCTGCATCATGCACACCTGCTCCACCCAGACGTGTACCATTCACGTTTACTACACAACTGTTTCATCAACACCTGTGTCATCTACATCTGTTCCATCAAACACTGCTCCACCTATACCAGGTCATCCCATCCACCCCTGCTCCACCCACACCCGGTCACCCCACACCTGAGTTAACCATACCTGCACTACACACTTGCACCATCCACAACTCACCTACACCTGCAGAATCCCCAGCTTACCCATCCCACACCTGCGAGAGATATCCACACCTGCGCTAGTCATTACCATATATCAACCCCATCTCTCAACATTACGCACGCTGCAGAAATTACGTAACCTTACATGACACCATCTTTGCAACACCTGCACGGGAAAGCAACATATAGAAATACCAGAACTGAGGGGGGGGGGGGGGTAAATGTGGATATATATCATCACGTCTTGGTTACGTAGATGAGAACATTTCCCACTGCTGCAGTACAACATGATGAGACACATGCGGGCAGGTGACCAGACGCCAAAAACCGCCGGAGGAACCTGGCGAACGAGGAGGTTTGTGTGTAGCAGAGGCGGGTGACCGCTGGGGTCAGTCATGATGGCCCCTGGAGCCTGGGATTACTCCGTTGCCTCACCCATGTACCAGGAAGGCATGACTTTATGTTATGTCATGATTATATATACGTGTGTGTGTTTAACTCCCTATGATTACCTAGTTGTACTAACCGGTAGAGAGAGAGAGAGAGAGAGAGAGAGAGAGAGAGAGAGAGAGAGAGAGAGAGAGAGAGAGAGAGCACTGGTGGGGGCGCCCCTTATCCCTCACTTCCTCCATTACCATACGACTCTTTAAACCTTTGTATGGTGCTGACGACACTTACACTCTCGTCATTCAGTATATTTCAGGTCACCCACGATTGTTCCCCTGTAAAATTACTTCTTCACTGCCATTCTAACAATTTCTCGTAAATTTCATGTTATGGCCTCTGGTGGTTCTAGCATTACGTATTAAGAACTGTTCGTCGTCTACATCATAACTCTGATTTAAAAGTTTAAAAGGTTGTGATCAGGTCACCCCTCACTTTTCTTTCCTCCATGGTAGGCAAGCTGAATGCCTCTAGCGTTTCCCTGTGACTCATCTTTCTTTATTCAGGTAACATCTTTGTTGCCCTCCTTTGGACCTTCTCTGTGAGTTCGTTTTGCTTTCAAGCGCATTGACGAAACCTGGAACCAAGGAAGAATTCGAGTTTGACCCTAATGTAGGATGTGAACAGCTTGCTGAATATTTCCTTATCTCAATACTTGAATGTTATTCTAATATTTACCAGCTGGCAGTTTTGTCTCCTTAACTCTTCTAATATGCATCGGTGTCAGCTCCCAAGTCCTTCTCAGTACACAGATTCTTGTAACTTATTTTCTGCTATGTAGAATTCATAGTGAGACCTTCTTCCGATGTGCCTCATTACTCTTTATTTACTCTGGCTGTGAAGTTCATCATCCATAAATCAGACCAACTTTGGGGGTCTGTTTATGTTCCCATTGTAAGCTGCTGGAATCTTCCTCTCTCCTCGTTTCCCCACATGACCATTGCATCATCTGCAAACATTCAGGTAAGTGACCGTATCTTCTGACGCATGTGTGTGTGATCATTATATATATATATATATATATATATATATATATATATATATATATATATATATATATATATATATATATATATATATATTATATTTATTTATATTTATTTTGCTTTGTCGCTGTCTCCCGCGTTAGCGAGGTAGCGCAACGAAACAGACGAAAGAATGGCCCAACCCACCCACATACACATGTATATACATACACGTCCACACACGCACATATACATACCTATACATATCAACGCATACATATATATACATACACAGACATTTACATATATACACATGTTCATACTTGCTGCCTTTATTCATTTCCGTCGCCACCCCGCCACACATAAAATGACAACCCCCGCACGCGCGCGAGGTAGCGCTAGGAAAAGACAACAAATACCACATTCCTTCACACTCAGTCTCTAGCTGTCATGTATAATGCACCGAAACCCTTTCCACATCCAGGCCCCACAAAACTTTCCATGGTTTAGCCCAGACGCTTCACATGCCTGGGTTCAATCCATTGACAGCACGTCGACCCCGGTATACCACATCGTTCCAATTCATTCTCTTCCTTGCACGGCTTTCACCCTCCTGCATGTTCAGGCCCCGATCGCGCAAATTTTTTTTCACTCCATCCTTCCACCTCCACTTTGGTCTCCCACTTCTCGTTCCCTCCACCTCTGACACATATATCCTCTTTGTCAGTCTTTCCTCACTCATTCTCTCCTTGTGTCCAAACATTTCAATACATCCTCTTCTCTCTCAACCACAGTCTTTTTATTACCACACATCTCTTTTACCCTATCATTACTTACTCGATCAAACCACCTCACACCGCATATTGTTCTCAAACATCTCATTTCCACCACATCCACCCTCCTCCGCACAACCCACGCCTCGCAACCATATAACGTTGTTGGAACCACTGTTCCTTCAAACATACCCGTTTTTGCTTTCCGAGATAATGTTCTCAACTTCCACGCATTTTTCAACGCTCCCAGAACTTTCGCCCCCTCCCCCACCCTATGATTCACTTCCTACAGTTTTTCTTCATTCAAACTTACCACCCAATTGACCTGTCCTTCAACCCTACTGTACCTAATAACCTTGCTCTTATTCACATTTACTCTCAGCTTTCTTCTTTCACATACTTTACCAAACTAAGTCACCAGCTTCTGTAGTTACTCTCCCGAATCAACCACCAGCGCTGTATCATCAGCGAACAACTGACCCACTTCCCAAGCCCTCTTATCCACAACAGACTGCATACTTGCCCCTCTCTCCAAAACTCTTGCATTCACCTCCCTAACAACCCCATCCATAAACAGATTGAACAACCATGGAGACATCACGCACCCCTGCCGCAAACCGACATTCACTGGGTACCAATAACTTTCCTCTCTTCCTACACGTACACATGCCTTACATCCTCGATAAAAACTTTTCACTGCTTCCAGCAACTTGCCTCCCACACCATATGCTGTAAATACCTTCCACAGAGCATCTCTATCAACACTATCATATGCCTTCTCCAGATCCATAAATTCTACAAACAAATCCATTTGTTTTTCTAAGCATTTCTTACAAACATTCTTCTAAACAAAAACCTGATCCACACATCCTCTACCACTTCTGAAACCACACTGCCCTTCCCTAATCTGATGTTCTGTACATACATACCTTTACCCTCTCAATCAACACCCTCCCAAATGATTTCCCAGGAATACTCAACAAACTTATATCTCTGTAATTTGAACTCTCACCTTTATCCCCTTTGCCTTTGTACATTAGCACTATGCATGCATTCCGCCAATCCGCAGGCACTTCACCATGAGCAATACATACATTGAATATCCTCACCAACCAGTCAAGAACACAGTCACCCCCTTTTTAATAAATTCCACTGCAGTACCATCCAAACCCGGCTCCTTGCCGGCTTTCATCATCCGCAAAGCTTTCACTACCTGTTCTCTGTTTATCGAATCATTCTCCCTAACACTCTCACTTTGCACACCACCTCGACCAAAGCACCCTATATCTGCCACTCTATCATCTAACACATTCAACAAACCTTCAAAATACTCATCCCATCTTTTCACATCACCACTGCTTGTTATTAACTCCCCATTAGCCTCCTACACCGATGTTCCCATTTGTTCTTTTGTCTTATGCACTTCATTTACCTCCTTCCAAAACATCTTTTTATTCTCCCTAAAATTTAATGATACTCTCTCAGTCCAACTTTCATTTGCCCTCTTTTTCACCTCTTGTACCTTTCTCTTGACCTTCTGCCTCTTTCTTTTATACATCTCCCAGGTATTTGCACTATTTCCCTGCAAAAAAATCGTCCAATGCCTCTCTCCTCTATTTCACTAATAATCTTACTTCTTCATCCCACCACTCACTGCTCTTTCTAATCTGCTTCCAAATATATATATATATATATATATATATATATATATATATATATATATATATATATATATATATATATATCCTGGGAGCCTTGAAGAATGTGTGGAAGTCGAGAACATTATCTCGGAAAGCAAAAATGGGTATGTTTGAAGGAATATTGGTTCCAACAACATTGTATGGTTGCGAGGCGTGGGCTATGGATAGAGTTGTGCGCAGGAGGGTGGATGTGCTGGAAATGAGATGTTTGAGGACAATGTGTGGTGTGAGGTGGTTTGATCGAGTAAGTAATGTAAGGGTAAGAGAGATGTGTGGAAATAAAAAGAGTGTGACTGAGAGAGCAGAAGAGGGTGTTTTGAAATGGTTTGGGCACATGGAGAGAATGAGTGAGGAAAGATTGGCCAAGAGGATATATGTGTCGGAGGTGGAGGGAACGAGGAGAAGTGGGAGACCAAATTGGAGGTGGAAAGATGGAGTGAAAAAGATTTTGAGTGATCGGGTCCTGTGGATTGAATCAGGGCATATGAAGCGTCTGGGGTAAACCATGGAAAGTTGTGTGGGGCCTGGATGTGGAAAGGGAGCTGTGGTTTCGGGCATTATTGCATGATAGCTAAAGACTGAGTGTGAACGAATGGGGCCTTTGTTGTCTTTTCCAAGTGCTACCTCGCACACATGAGGGGGGAGGGGGATGGTATTCCATGTGTGGCGAGGTGGCGATGGGAATGAATAAAGGCAGACAGTGTGAATTGTGTGCATGGGTATATATATGTATGTGTTTGTGTGTGTATATATATGTGTACATTGAGATGTATAGGTATGTATATTTGCGTGTGTGGACGTGTATGTATATACATTGTGTATGGGGGTGGGTTGGGCCATTTCTTTCGTCTGTTTCCTTGCGCTACCTCGCAAACGCGGGAGACAGCGACAAAGCAAAAAAAAAAGAAAAAAAAAATACACACACACATATATATATATATATATATATATATATATATATATATATATATATATATATATATATATATATATATATATAATTATATATATATATATATATGTATATATATATGTGTGTGTGTGTGAGAGAGAGAGAGAGAGAGAGAGAGAGAGAGAGAGAGAGAGAGAGAGAGAGAGAGAGAGAGAGAGAGAGAGAGAGAGTTTTACACTCGTGCTCCCCCGTCTCTTAATCATGTATACAATTACGCACTGTCTTTTACGTGTATACACATATACACCTGACTAAGCCATATGTATATATGATTACGTATTTGTACAGTTCAGGTAGGGGAGTCTTTCGCTCGTGGGACCACATTTCGTGAACCATCTCGACTGTCATACAATTTGTCAGACTTTTGTATGTTGTCCTCATTTATTGTCTCCTCAGTCTGTTCCATTCATGTGCTCCACTTGTACCGTGAACGTAACTTTTTTCATATTTCTTAATTTTCTTGCTTCATTCATATTATGTCCTCTGGTTTTGTAATGTATTACTCCTACGAGCCTAAGCCAGGTGTGTGTGTGTGTGTGTGTGTGTGTGAAAGCATGACTGTGTATGGAGTCTTGCCTGTGCTTGTGTCTGTTTGGGTGGAATTTTTAGGTTGCATGATACTTGTGTGTTATATGATAACACGTCGACATTATAATGTATGGATATTCATCACACATACGTATAAATAAAACGTTTAAGCTCCGATAATATTTTTTTCATTTGGATCACAATGTACTATTACGTGTAGTGAACACACACACACACACACACACACACACACACACACACACACACATAGTGTATCTAATCACACGGTCGAGCGACCAAGATAACACACTTGGGAGTGAGGACGTTATAATCGTGCGTCTGGCAGTCACGTACTGCGCAGCTGCTCTGGCAGAAATCGCACAGTTACTTTAACGCGAAGAAACTTTTATATTTAACTTGTAAAATTTCTGGGTTCTTTTATATGCTGAGGGTTTGTCATTACGTACAGTTATCTGTGTTTATTCAATTCCGACATAGTAAGATATAAATGAGCCTAGTCATAAACTTCATAACTGAGCCTAGTAAGAGGTATTATAAGGATTAATAACAGGATTTTTGTTCTTTAATAATGTGTCAGCCATGCTGAGCTGTCTTGTAGAAACGTGAGTACCGAGAGCAGTCAGGTAATAGTAGGCCGACCTACCTGGCAGTGTTGCTGGTCCATTAACAGCTGTGTGTCAGCCAGCCAGGCTCTGGGCCTGAGCAGCCAGCCATCCGTTGCTGCAGACAGATAAAGAGCTCTGGTGACAGGTTGTCGTCGTTGGGTCAATGCCTCTCACACACTCTCTCTTTGGGACGAGTACTTGCCGTCACCCCTGAGAACACTTCGCCTGAGACCTGTTGAGTGCAGGTTTCCAGGGTAAACAATAGGATTCGTGCCACACGAATTTTGATATTCGGGGATGGATAAGTTGATTGTCTCACAGATCACACTAAGAAGATATCTTTACGGAGAGATTGCTTACCACAACTGCTTACGTATAGCAAGGACAACGTTCAGCGCCCAGAGACAGTACCCAGAGGGGCCCAAAGAGAATCCATCAATTCTGTATCAGTAAAACTGACGTCCACAAAGAGAGCACGTTGCCTGAATTCACCATGCCAGTAGATGTCCCAAGACTAAACATAAAACATGAGCTCGCCATGTCAACAGGAGTCCGCAGATCTAAGAGAACGCATCTCTGATCCCTGTAAATAAGATCGAGACTCCTCTGACCAACTGTAACTTGAATGTTAAGTGAGCGAGGTGGCGGCGGCGGTAGCGGTTCCAATCTTCCTGAGCTGTGCAGTAGTACACCGTGTGGTGATGCGCCATGCTACAACCTCCCACTACTCCTGTACAACACTGTTGAGGAGGTCCTCACCCCCACCACCAACCCGACGCTACCACCCAAACCCCACCAACAACCCTACGCTACCACCCAAACCCCACCACCAACCCTACGCTACCACCCAAACCCCACACTTGCCTAGTCCCCTACCCCGGCCACCTGCCCAGCAGCCCCCATCCCCGGCTCTGCCTAACCCCCCCCCCCCCCCACTCCCCCACGCACACACCACTAGTGGCCTACTTTACGTACTCTCTCAGGCGAGACTGTAGCCGCCCTTGCATCTGTCCCGCCTGATATGTTGAGACATGAAAGCAATGTACACAAAGCCGTTCAGTATAAAAGAAGATAGAAGATATATTCAGGAGCAAGGAGTTGAACAAGTATCTTCTGACAATAACTTTTTATCTATTTATTTTGATGTAAGATAATTCACATTCGCAAATTCTCAAGGCCTTGACGTGACAGACCTACCAAATGACTTTTCATTTAGAAATGCCGAAATAGTAAATTCCTGATATTTTAATGTAAACGGCTTTACGTTCCAGTACACGTAGAAAATGTTTATATGTTAGTGTTTGAGGGAGAGTAATTTTTCAGCAATTGAGCCCGATGATGTGACACGACGATATGACCCTTGAGTACGACATAACGACCCTTGAGCACGACGATATAACCTTTAAGCACGACGGTATGGCCCATCAGTACGACACAATGACCCTTGAGCACGATGATATGACCCTTGAATACGACATAACGACCCTTGAGCACGACGATATAACCTTTAAGCACGACGGTATGGCCCATAAGTACGGCAAAATGACCCTTGAGCACGACGGTATGACGTTTGAGCACGATGGTATGACCTTTAAGCACGACGGTATGGCCCTTGAGTACGACATGATGGCCCTTGAGCACGACGGTATGATCTTTCAGTACGACGGTATGATCTTTGACTACGACGATATGACCCTTAAACACGACGATATGACCCTTGAACACGGTGGTATGACCCTTGACCACGACGTTATGACCCTCGGTCACGACGGTATGGCCCTCAGTCACGATGGTACGACCCTTGAGCACGATGGTACGACCCTTGAGCACGGGGGTATGACCCTTGAGCACGACCGTATGATCCTTGGGTGGGAAAGCTTGCACCCTTAAGGGCCGAGTCAAGACAACGCAAGGCAACCCAGGGATCCTACCGTCCTTCAGAAGGATCCTACCTTCCTGCTCAAGAATCGTACCATTGTGTTCAAAGGGTTAAGTATAGCTCCTGATCCTCTAAAGCTTGAGAACCAGCTTAAGCTTGCAGCCGTTGACCCTGGCCAGGCCTATGGTGAAGCCTTAGCTGAAAGCATAAAGGATGAAGCTCACGACCGAATATATATATATATATATATATATATATATATATATATATATATATATATATATATATATATATATATATATATATGGCGGCAGAGTTCGAAGTAGTGTGTGAAGGAGGAAGTTGTTTAGAGTTGATGTGAATAAAACCCAGGTTATTAGGTTTAGCACGAGTGAGGAACAGGTTAGTTGGGTTGTGAGTCGGTATGGAGAAAACTTGGAGTAGACATGGCAGCGAATAGACTCATGGAAGCGGAAGTGAGTCATAGGGTGGGGGAGGGGCCGAAGGTTCTGTGGCGCTGAACAATGTGGGGAAGAAAGAACGTTATCTGGGAGGGCAAGAATGGGTATGTCTGAAGGCCTACATAGCAATTCCGACAGTATTATAAGGATACGAAGCATGGGTTCTAGATAAGGCTGTGCTTAGAAGGGTAGATGTGTTGGAATTGAAATGTTTGAGAACAGTATGTGATGTGAGGTGGTTTGATCGAGTAATTAATGAAAGGGTAAGATAGATGTGTGGTAATAAAATAGAGTGTGGTTGAGAGAGAATAGGGTGTGTTGAAATGGTTTAGATGTAAGAAGAGAATAAGTGAGAAATGGCTGACAAAAAAGGTATGTGTGTCAGAAGTGGAGAGAACTAGGAGAAGGGGAGACCAAATTGGAGATGGAGAGTTGGAGTGAAAAAGATTTCGAGCGATCGGAGCATGAGCATGCAGGAGGGTGTAAGGCGTGCACGGGATAGAGTGCATTGGAACGAAGTGGTATACTGGTGATGTCGTGCTGTCAGCGAACTGAGCAAGAGTAAATGAAGCATGCTAGGTAAGCCATGGAAAGGTCTGTGGGATCTGCTTGTGGAGAGGAGGATTTGGTTTCAGTGCATTACACAACTAAAAAATGGATTTGAGCCGATGCGGCCTTTCTGCGTCTGTTCCTGGCCAACGCGGAAAACGGTGATTAAGTATATATATATATATATATATATATATATATATATATATATATATATATATATATATATATATATGTATATATATATATTTTTTATCAAAATAAGTAACAGAGAAGGGGGCCAGGTGAGGATATTCCCTCAGAGGCCCAGTCCTCTGTTCTTAATGCTACCTTGCTAATGCGGGAAATGGCGAATAGTTTGAAAGAAAAAAGAAATATATATATATATATATATATATATATATATATATATATATATATATATATGTATATATATATATATATATATATATATATATATATATATATCTTTTTCTTTCTTTCATACTATTTGCCATTTCCCGCGTCAGCAAGGTAGCGTTAAGAACAGTGGACTGGGCCTTTGAGGGAATATCCTCACCTAGCCCCCTTCTCCGTTCCTTCTTTTGGAAAATTTAAAAGAAAGAGAGGGGAGGATTTCTAGCCCCCCACTCCCCTTTTAGTCGCCTTTTACGACACGCAGGGAATACGTGGGAAGTATTCTTTCTCCCCTATCCCCAGGGATAATATATGTATATATATATATATATATATATATATATATATATATATATATGAACATAGCCTTGTAGTTATGTACTCAGCTCCCATACAAATGGTAGGGGTTTCGAATGTTTGTTGTTGGATGGCATAATTTGATATATGTGTCTGGTAATGATCTTTCAGTTAAATCTAAGCAACATAGATATAGTATAAGAACAGAACGAGAATCAAATGCCTTGTTTAATCATGTTAGAAATAATGATCATTTTATTGACTGGAGTAATGCCATCTCGGTTATTAATTCTAACTCTTGTACCACGAGAAATATCATTGAATCTTTTACTATTAAATACACAAAGGAATTGTAACATTGATACCAGTGAAGGTCTAAACAACTTGGATAGCTTTATTGTTGATAAATTTTTTTAACAGTTCCCTTTTTTGTCCACTTGATAAGATTTTATGATACGCATGTTGCCAGACTTGAACGCACCCGACCTCCGTTCGGGTCGTCACTTGTATACACCACAAGGCGTCCTATCTACGTCTCTTTGTTGTATATCAACTGACTTGTATTTCTTTCTTGTATCTCTCCTAATGATGTGATCATTACACATAAGTGCGCTTTGGAACTTATCGTGTTTTTTATTTTCCCCGTGGACTCGTAGGAATATATATATATATATATATATATATATATATATATATATATATATATATATATATATATATATATATATATATATTCATTTATTTATTTATACCTATTATACTTTGTCGCTGTCTCCCGCGTTAGCGAGGTAGCGCAAGGAAACAGACGAAAGAATGGCCCAACCCACCCACATACACATGTATATATATACATATACGTCCACACACTCACATATTCATGCCTATACATTTCAACGTATACATATGTATATACATACACAGACATATACATATATACACATGTACATGATTCATACTCGCTGCCTTTATTCATTCTCGTCGCCACCCCACCACGCATGAAATGTGTAGCGCTAGGAAAAAACAACAAAGGCCACATTCGTTCACAGTCAATCTCTAGGTGTCATGTATAATGCACCGAAACCACAGCTCCCTTTCCACATCCAGGCCCCACACAACTTTCCATGGTTTACCCCAGACGCTTCACATGCCCTGGTTCAATCCATTGACAGCACGTCGACCCCGGTATACCACATCGTTCCAATTCACTTTATTCCTTGCATACCTTTCACCCTTCTGCATGTTCAGGCCCCGATCGCTCAAAATCTTTTTCACTCCATCCTTCCACCTCCAGTTTGGTCTCCCACTTCTCCTCGTTCCCTCCACCTTTGACACATATATTCTCTTTGTCAATCTTTCCTCACTCATTCTCTCTATGTGACCAAACCATTTCAATACACCCTCTTCTGCTCTCTCAGTCACACTCTTTTTATTACCACACATCTCTCTTGCCCTTTCGTTACTTACTCGATCAAACCACCTCACACCGCATATTGTCCTCAAATATCTCATTTCCACCACATCCACCCTCCTCCGCACAACCCTATCCATAGCCCACGCCTCGCAACCATATAACATAGTTGGAACCACTATTCCTTCAAACATACTCATTTTGCTTGCCGAGATAAGTTCTCGCTTTCCACACATTTTTCAACGCTCCCAGAACCTTCACCCCCTCCCCCACCCTGTGACTCACTTACGCTTCCATGGCTCCATCCGCTGCCAAATCTACTCCCAGATATCTAAAACACTTCATTTGGTAAGCATACGATTGTCTTGGACAATCGGATGTTTACCAATTGGCGTCCTAGCTACGTCTCTTCGTTTTATATCAACTGACTGTTATATTTCTCTCTTGTGTCTCCCCTGATGATGTGAGTATTACACGAAAGTGCACTTGGGAACTTATCGTGTTTCATTTTCCCCGTGGACTTTTATGAATATACTTGATCACGCGCAAAATTGTGATCCTTTCCAATATATATATATATATATATATATATATATATATATATATATATATATATATATATATATATATATATATACATACGTGTTTTAACCATGTGGAATAAAGGGTCATAAAACCCCAGCTAAAAGTACATATCATTACGTCTTCCGGTCCTCCCGCTGTGGCTCCTACGTTCACCGACCACGACACTGGCTGGGGAAGGGGCACCTCTCACGTAACGGGCGGCTCCTCCGCATTTCGTAATTTTTCGCCCTACACTGAGGTGGGGGAGTCCGTCAGGGCTAGCTAGGGTCCCTGTTACCCAGCTTATCTGCCTCTTTGTTTAGTATGCGTCGCACACACAAGTTCCTTGAGTGCGGCTCTCGCTGGCTGCTGCTGCTGCTGCTCGGCCCACGGAACAGTTAGGATGAACGACTTACATGGTATAATGAAGGCTGGCTGACGAGTCTGGACAGTGTCCTCACTACGACGGGTTCATACAGGGAGGGGAGAGGTCAGTGATTAGGAGGAAAATAGTAAAGATTGTAATATCAAGCGGCAGAGCGTGACTGTGTGGTGAACAAGTGTGAGTGTCAAGCTACGTGCGTGAGACTGGGGACTGGAATGTGAGAGTCAGGATGGGCTGAGGGGGGAGAGTGTGGTGGTGCCCCGGTGGTGGTGGACGTCACCAGCCGTTGCAGCAGCGGTGTCGTGGTGACTTCCGAGCGTCATCACCAGCTTCTGTGAATGGTGGGCGTTAGGGGAGTTGAGGGCGCGGGGTGGTGGGGAAGGAGCACAACAGCTCACGTCGCCCAGGTCCTCACCACCTCCCTAAGCAAATGGTCTCTGCTTGAATAACTTTATCATATGGATCCGATTTGTCAGTAATCGCCTATTAGTCGTACATTATTTTTTTTTGTAGTCCTGCGAGTTTTTGATACAATACACGAGGGCAAGACTTATACGTATAAGATAAAGAAGAATTTACATGAACTGATTTTATGGGAAATGTTTCCCCGTCGTAGTTTGATTGTGATTTAGCCGTGTTCGCTACGACCTGGGTTGGTGAGCGCGAGGAGACAGGGATGTGTGGTCACATGGGAACATTCTAGTGTAACGAGAGAAGCAAAATCCGTGTATGAAAATCATTTAGAACATCAGCTCCGTGTTTTTTTTTTTTTTTTGAGGTTTACGGATTGATGAATTACCCACGACAGTTTCTGATGTCTTGTGATTTCGTCTGTAGGGAAGGAAGTGTATTCCATTGTGTGGAGGAGGAAAACCATGAGTGTAGTTGGTGGTGTGAGGGCGTCGCCACACACCTCATTTGCTGACGATCTTGTATCTGTGATTGATCATCGTCCTTCTGCCGTCTGCCTCATGTGCTCACACGTTCATCACGTCTCCTTATCATACTGCTGCCAAGACCTCTTCCCTCCCTCGGCCAGACTGGCTCCTGCCATAGCACGTGGTGGCGTGGTAGATAAAGTCATGAAAATGAACTTGAGCTGAATCATTCCACAACATGAAATGATATTATGCCCAGCTTCCCTGCCAGTCACTAACACCTCTCACTGCGCCTCACCGCCAGTCATCTATGACTCACCAGAAGTCAGCTTTGTGCAGACTGGATACAGACTGGAGACTTCTTGATAACTTAAAGAAAATTGTCACTGTTGATAACTTGGTTGTGTGCAGTCTTTCAAAGCATCTCTCTCTCTCTCTCTCTCTCTCTCTCTCTCTCTCTCTCTCTCTCTCTCTCTCTCTCTCTCTCTCTACTAGACGTCTATTATTTTTCCCGAGTCTGAAATACAGTGGGTGTAACCGTTCGTAGCGCCGTAGAGTTAAACCAGATCTGACGTACGTGTCTGAAGGGATTGATTTTTTTTTTTTTTTTCAAAGGCGCCTGAAGGCCTGGCATCGCCTGAGCTTCCTGGTGTCGGCGTGGCCAGAGGAGAGATCCCGTCAGGGACTCGACGCTGGAGCCACGAGAAGGAAGCAAAGCGGGTTGTGTCTGGTTCTCGCATGTCGCCACTCACACTGGAACCTGGGCAAGGCAAGTGGCGCGCGCCTCCACACAGGCAGGATGGTGTCGGCTAACACGCTCATCATCAGGCTCCAGGGAAGGGCGACGCTCCCTCAGCCCTAGTCCCATGGGAGCTATACAAACAGACTTCACCGTACGAAAAGTCAAGATTATCGAGACACAAGGAAAGGAATACTTGATGTGTGTGTGTGTGTGTGTGTGTGTGTGTGTGTGTGTGTGTGTGTGTGTGTGTGTGTGTGTGAGGAGGGGGTCGCCTGCCTCCCGGTCTAACCCACCTCACTCTGGGGGCGCTGAGGGGAGGGGTGGGTCGTGGTGGTGGCAGGCAGTTCACTGTCTGATAATAGACCCACCACCCACCCAACGGCCGCTGTGGCATCTGGTCAACACCCTCGTGTCTTTATGCTCCTAGAAATACACACATGAATAACAGACCTTCTTTACCACGCCATCGTGATCATGTCCTCCCACAACGCGACGTCGCACAAGTTTTAAACGTAAGATCAAAGCTGGTGATCCCTGAGCGGTAAATCCCGACCTTTCGGTCTCTCCTGCACCACACTTATAACCTTGTACACCACCCATATGACGAAGAGGAGGTCTTGTCTACGTGCAAACAACATATTGTCCATTTGTTTGTTACCCTTTGACGTGATACTGAAATGTAAGATGCTTGAGATGGTTAGTGTTCACGTTCTGATTAACCTAACACTAAGCCTGCTTAGCGTACCGGTTCATCTGTGTGGCTTGACTACCACAATGACATTAACGTAGGTGAACACCTGTTGCCCGGGTGATGAATTGCCCGTGTCAGTTGTGTCCGGGGAGGTGTCGGGCGGCTGACGCGCTGCATGACACAGAAATACGTGCGGCAAGAAGTGACGACATATTGTTCCTTCGTAGGGAGGATGGGTCAAAGACTTGGTATTTTCATTACCTTGGAAAAGAACATCATCATTTATATATGTATGTTGCCCCCACACACCCCTGGTGTTCTGTAGAACACTGTGTTCGACACACGACACAGACGGGTTGGTCATGTAAAAAAAAACAAAAAAGGCTGGCACTCGTCTGAGACGAAGCGGATCCAGCACCACCAACCACTGGTAAAGGACATTAAGTACGGTCTCCCTGCCACTGAGGGGGAGGAAAAAGCTCACCACCTCCAGGATGTTGTACCACCGTTGAGCAGGTTCCTCTCTGCTTCGCCCACTGTGAAACTACAGTATCGATCACCAGGGGTCACGTTGCTCCTCTACCCTGCCTGCCGGCCTCACAGGTCACGCTGCTGCCTCACTGCAGGCCAGGCTGCTGTCTCACTAGACGTCACGCTGCTGCCCCGCCCTGCCTGCCTCACCAGAGGTCACGCTGCTGCCCCCACCCTGCCTGCCTCACCAGAGGTCACGCTGCTGCCCCACCCTGCCTGTGTATACTGGATGCCGTCAGCCTCACCTCTTCAGACGGCACAGTCTTTGAGTGCGACTTTACGACCGTTAAGTAGGAGGACCTGACTTTTGGATCTGACCCCCATCAGGGTAAGGTTAGAGGTCACGCCATTACCCCCGAAGGGCCGTGTCGTCGTGCTCAAGGGTTGTACGTTCGAGCTCATGGGACTGACTATTTATAAGACAAACATTAAGTCATATGTAAAAGAACCTTATGAACCTTGTAACTAGATGTAATCTGATGGATTAACTCAGTCCTTGGGCTTAACCCAGGGGTGTATGTGTGTGCGGCCCACTCCTGCCCCACAACATCTCATAACTCATTAACTTGAGAGTCTCAGAAGATATCACTGTGGTGTATACATCATCGTATCATTTTTCTATTCGAGCCGACATGACGCTGGCAAGAAAAAAAAAAACACTTTCCACTTGTAAATTATCTCGAATAACAAGGAAGATTAATCATCTAAGAATGTACAGAAGAATCATTTGAGGTCCTCAGATGTTTGTATACCTGACATTTAAAGGTGTAAATGTTAAAGATAAAGAGAAATACGAAACAAGGAAGAGAAATTCAATGCCTTGCTATTCGAGGAAGAAGGAGGGTATCATAACGGTCAAGTCTCGTGTAGTCTGCTCTTCACATAGAAATTATGGGAAGCAGCAGTCAGTCGTGTGGCCGATCACATGCAGAAAGCTCAGAGGAAATGTGGCTGAAATTATATCATTAGAACAGAGAGAGAGAGAGAGAGAGAGAGAGAGAGAGAGAGAGAGAGAGAGAGAGAAAGAGAGAGAGAGAGAGAAAGAGAGAGAGAGACTGCAGCAGCATCGTCTTGGCGGACGGACAGAGGTCGTTGAATAGAGGTGATGGCAGGAGAGTTATTAAGGCGGATCCCAGTCTGGGATGAATGGTATCCACACTACTACTACTACAACTACTTATAATAATAATGATGATGATAATTATGATTATACCCTCTTGGCATCAACTTACTAAAAGTTGCAACAGAAGAATAGTCAAAAGGAAGACATGGCTTAGGTCATTTTGCTACAGGTTATGTTGCTACCTCGAGAAGTTAGGGAAAGGAGGTACATAATGATAATAATAAAAATGATGATAAAGATAATAATAATAATAATAATAATAATAATAATAATAATATTATTATTAGTATTATTATTATTATTATTATTATTATTATTATATTATCATCAATATTGATAATGATAATTAAGATAATAATGATGATAAATTTTCAAACCTCAAGTGATCATTTGCACAAAGCATTAAAAGTTATGAACAAAGATGGTAAAGACGTGGACCAGGGTGGAGGCGGGACGGTGATCACGTACTGAGACGCAAAAACTAACGGGTCATTACTGACGTCCTGATTACGTATATTGGCACCGCAGAGGAGAGACCAGTGGCTGTGCCGGGTGGTACTGCAACACGGTGGAGCAGGAACTCAGTGAGGGTGGAGCGGAGGAAGACTGTGTGATAGAGACGGGGGCAGAGAGAAGCGTCTTTCAGGAGGAACTGAGAGGCGTTATGTAGGTGTTTGGTGGTTATGGGAACGTAGAGAGGACTAGGATACGAAAGAGCGGCTAGGATGCAAAGGAGCGGCTCTGTTGAGTTTGATTTTTGCAGCACGAGCAGTGAATTCATTATGCACTCCTACCCATGCTGTGGACCCGACCCATGCTGTGGACTCTACCCATGCTGTGGACCCTACCCATGCTGTGGACCCTACCTATGCTGTGGACCCTACCTATGCTGTGGACCGTCCCCATGCTATGGTCGCTATCCATGCTGTGCTCGCTACCCATGTTGTGGACCCTGCCCATGTTGTGGACCCTGCCCATGCTGTGGTCGCTACCCATGTTGTGGACCCTGCCCATGCTGTGGACGGTAGTGCACAGGAAGAACACATAGTGCAGTAAAGATGCGGGGACTGTGGCTCAGTGATTGAATTAGTAAGTACACAGTTTACAAGGTGGTCTTTGTACGGTGGCATGTAACCTTTGACCTGACCCTTTTGAGCCAGATCGAAGCGCAGACCATCATACGCCTAGTGTTGTACTGTCATGTTGGGGGGTCGTACCTTCGTGTTGAGGGGTCGTACCGTCGTGTTGAGGGTCGTACCGTCGTGTTAAAGGGTCGTACCGTCATATTAAGGGATCGTGCCGTCATGTTGAAGGGTCGTACCGTCGTGTTGAAGGGTCGTACCGTCATGTTGAAGAATCGTACCGTCGTGTTAAGGGGTCGTACCGTCGTTTTAAGGGGTCGTACCGTCGTGTTGAGGGGACGGACCGTCATACTTAAGATGTTCTCTCGACCGTATGGTAACATGGCGCATGAGGACGGTGGTAGAGAAGTCATGTGTCGCCATGACGAACCTGAGTTTACAGGTTGAATCCCCCTCTGTGTAGAAGTGACAGGAGGGTTACGCCGGAGAGAAACTCATCATGCAGACTCAGTGGCCTACATGTGGTAGACTCCTCAATATGCGCCCTGAGTGGCCACATTGGTAGACTTCTTGCCATGCGCCCTGAGTGGCCACATTAGGAGACTCCTTAATTTGCACTCTGAGTGGCTACACTCGGTAGACTCTTCAGCATACACCCTCTGTGGCCCACACTTGGTAGACTTCAAATGCGCTCTGAGTGGCCACAGTCAATGTGCTAAATAAGCTTTTCGGCAAATCCGCAGACTCCTTAATATGCGCATTGAGTAGCTGCACTCAGAGTCCTCATTACGATGCTGCCTGATTGGCCTACCCTTGGTGGACTCCTCAGTATGCGTTGTGAGTGACTAGAGTGGCGGGAGGCCTCCTCAGTATGCGCCCTGGGTGGTTGATGGAAGCAGGCGCAGTCTGTGCACTCAGAGCGCACTATGATCACTCAGTAGTATGCCTTTCAACGGCCGACGCGTCACACAAAACCTGAGACAAAAGAGCAGCCCTTTACTGCCCCCGTTGGAATGCGTTCCCAGAAAATCATTCTTTTTTTTTTCAAGACGGTGATCACAACTTGCCCCGCTGGACGTCCTTGTGATTTCTAGTCAAGCAAAACATAATGTTAAGTGTCCTTGTTGTGACGGAATTGACTCCCTGATGCTGTTGTACTAGCCCTCCTCCCTCCCCGCCGCTGTATACCACACTCTCTTCCGCGGCACAGCTGGAGGAGGGAGGTGGACACCCAGGCGTCGCCTCACACGTGTCCGGGATGTGTCACAGGTCCCGCGCCAGAGAGAGAGAGAGAGAGAGAGAGAGAGAGAGAGAGAGAGAGAGAGGCTGGTGGACTGGTACTCACTCACCCATCACATGAACGTATCTCTGAGGCAGAGTTGTTTTACACTGGCCTCCAGACGTCTAGCAGATATGCCTCTCCCTCGTAGCTGTTTAACGTTACCATATTGACTCGTACCCTATACATGATGCGCCCCAGATCAATTATGTATCGTGGCCATAAAAACTACTTTCGACGCGGTGTTCACAAGGTCTTGCATAGATATGTCTGTGTCATCCATCTGTCTACCAGCTGTTTCACATTACGTAGTGACTCACGTCCTCACGAGGTAACACCGTTGTTGTCCCAACGTGCTACAGATCACAGCATTCCTAATGATCCTGGGCAGGGCAAGTGTGGCGGCTGACGCGGACGGTGAAAATAACCCTGGCCCGTCCCTCCCTCCCTCCCTCCCAGGCGGCGGGTGGCAGTAAGGAGAATCCCTCCTCCCTCCTTCTCCCCCACAACCACAGGGCGGGGTGTCACCTGACGAACTCCAACCGACCCGCCAAACATCCACAAGTGAGTGAAAAAAAAAGAAGTTATGGAAGTGTTGTAATGAACTGCCCTTACTTGCCACCGTTGGAATGTGTTCCCAGATAATCATCTCTACATCAGTAATCACCGGTTGCCCTCCTGGATGTCCTTGTGATTTCTAATAAAGCAAAACATAATGGTAAATGTCCTTGTGTTTACAGAACGTGGAGAGCTAACGTGAGAACATGTGCATGTATGTGGGGAACGTGTGGAGACGTGCCGTGACCATGTGGGTGAGCATTTGCTGGACCTGACATTGAAATCGGACAAGCATGTGTACCTACACACACACACACACACACACACACACACACACACACACACACACACACACATATATATATATATATATATATATATATATATATATATATATATATATATAGAGAGAGAGAGAGAGAGAGAGAGAGAGAGAGAGAGAGAGAGAGTGTATAAAACGGACGTGTGTGCCTAGATATGTTGACGTGTGTATCTGCACGTAAGATCTTGTGGTAACGTGCAGTCTCATGTGAACGAAGCTTGACGAAATGAAACTCACATTGATCTGTAGAGACAGTGATGTCCATGTTATCCCAGTCCATGATGACGCGAGGTGGAGAGTGTGGTGAGGGCAGGACTCTGATGTCATCCTGACCCCATACCACCTGGGGTGGTGGTGGTCGGGACCACGACCCATGTGTCACCCGCCAACCTCCTCCCTCCCTCCCGCCCGCCCGCCCTCACCATTCCCAAACATTGACCCAGAAGCAGCCAGCGAGTCTCACTGACGCGAAGATCGGCCCACTGTGAGACTCGGGACGCAGACAACACCGGAGATAAGATATATTGGTGTTGTGAACACGGGGACGCACATTCTCCAATGTGGCAACTACTTGCAACCAGTGGAACCACGACCCAAACATCAGCACTGGCTGTGAGGCTAATCCTGCCTGAAACGCCATCCCTAATGAGGTTAATAATCAATAAACGGAGAACATCAAAGGGGCAAGAAGGAGAAGCGGTGAGAGGTAGCGCGGGAGAGACTGTTCACCCCTGCACAACAGTGTGGTTGGTGCTGGTGTATGGCCGGCGCCGCCTCCCCACTACCTGCGGCCTCCCAGCTGGGCGACCTTGTGGCCGCTCCTGCCTACGGGGACCTGCCCTACCTCACACACCACCTCCCCCACCCTTCACACACACACACACACACACACACAGACAACCGACCCCTCCCTCCCACCTCCTCTTCTTCCCTGCCATAAAACCTTCATGGAAGGATCACATGCCATACTGGACGAACGACAGGGTTAGTACTCTCTGAAGAGGAGGTTCAAGGTATCTTGGACACTGTGAACATAAGGTCAACTCTGAGATGTCATGAGGGACAAAGAGATAAGTCTCATGTCTTTAAGAGGGTGTTCTAGATAACGAGGACACAAAATGTCGTGAGGGACTGTTGAGGTTGTCTCCCGCAGGAGAGTATTGTGAAGAATGGATACAAAGTGTTTCTTGGATGTGTTGTGTAGGCCAGAGGTGGAAGATATCTCAGGGAGACCTTCGTTTACAGTGCGTATTACATATGTGATGGAGTACATGAGAAAGACAGGCAGCGGAAGGCCCGTTGGCCCATGTCTAGGTTATCGGTTTATAACTTTGTTCTTGTTTCTTAAGTGGATGAGGTAAGGATAGAACAGTGAGAAGGATCTCTCCCAACCCTCCGCTTCCTCCGACAACAGTAGCCAGCTGGAAAAAGTATGGAAGAAAAACCATGCCTTTGAGAGGGAAGCCTGCATAGAATTTAATAGGATAGGGGAATACGAATTCTACCTCTGTATTCCCTGCGTGTCTTAGAAGGTGACTAACGTGGGCGTGAGGGGGGACATGGAAGCCTCCGCCCTTCTTTCTATACTTCAATTTCTGAAAAAAGGAACAGAAGAAGAAGCCAGGCCATGATGATAACACAGGAAAGACAGTTGCATGTTTGTGGAAAGAAACCTATATGTTCTGACACTTGAGTAGAACAAAGCTTAAGGGTAAAGGAGAAAAATGGTTTGGAAAAGTTTCAAGATTAAAGTAGAGGGTTGGAGAAAGGACGAGAGAGAGAGAGAGTTAAGGAAGGAGCAGCACTACTTACTTAAGCAGGAGTTGTAGGAGTGTGCGATAGCGTGTAAGGAAGTAAATTCTGGACTGATATAGGTAAAAACTGAGTTCATCGCGAGAGACGACTGATTATTAGTGCTTATGCACCTAGCCATGAGATGAAAGATTATGAGAGGCATGTGTTTTGGGAGCAGCTGAGTGTGTGAAAGAGACCGGTTATTGGTGATGGGTGATTTAAATGCCAAGGTGTGTAATGTGGCAGTTGAGGGTATAATTGGGGTGTGTGCTGAAAAAGGGCTGTTGATTGGAATGCCTGATTTAAAAATGGACACGCAGGTATACACATGTGAGTAGGGGAGATGGTCAGCCGGCGTTAATGGATTATATATTGATTGACAGACGTGCAAAAGAGATACTTTGGGATGTTAATGTGTTAAGTAGGGCAGCTGGTTGAATGTCTGAGCTCTATCTTGTGATAGGTGTTTGGGAGATACTTACACGAGAGGAGTGCCAATGATTGGGAGATGTACAAGAGAAAGGCGCAGGAGGTCAAGAAAAAAATGCAGGGGTTGAAAAAGAGGGCAAATGGGAGTTGGGGTGAGCGAGTATCAATGAAGGAGAAGTGGTAACGGGTCATAATGAAGTGAGGAGGAGATGAAGTGAGTATTTTGAAAGTCTGGTGAACGTATTTGATGATCGAGTGGCAGATGTAGGATCTGTGGGTCGGGCTGGTATGCGAAGTGAGAGAGTAATGGAAGGTGGTTTGGTGAAGAGAGAGGAGGTGGTGAAAGCCTTAAGGAAAACGAAATGTGGCAAGGCAGCTAAAGTGGGTGGTACTGCAATCGAATTTGCTAAGAAAGAGGGTGACTGTGCTGTTGATTGGTTAGTAAGGATCTTCAGTGTATGTATGGAGCGTGGTGAGGACTTGAAGATTGACGAAATGCATGTATAGTGCCATTGTATAAGTCTTTTGAGTGAACCTGGTAAGTTGTATGGGACAATAGTGATTGAGAGTGAAAACATGCACAGAGCGTTAGATTCGGGAGAAGCAGCGTGGTTTCCGAAGTGATAGAGGATATGTGGATCAGGTGTTTGCTTTAAAGAATGTGTGTGAAAAATAGAGAAACAGATGGATTTGTGTGTGGCATTTATGGGTCTGGAGAAAGCATATGATAGGGTTGAGAGATGCCTTGTAGAAGATCTAAGAATATACCGTGTGGGAAGAAAGCTGCTCGAAGAAGAGAAGTTTTTATAAAGGGGGTAAGGCTTGTGTACGAGTAGAGAGGAGGAGAGTGAACGGTTGCATGTGAGGGATGGTCTGTGTCAGGATTGTGTGATGTCACCATGGTTCTTCTATTTGTTTATGGATGGGGTGGTGAAGGAGATAAATGCTTGAGTCTAGGAGACAGGGGTGAGTATGCTGTCTGTTGGGGATGAGTGAGCCTGGGAAGTGAGTCAGTCGTTGTTTGCTGATGATACATCACTGGTGGCAGATTCCGAGAAATTGTGAATAGAAGCAAGGTCATAAAGTTTAGCAAGGTTAAGGAACAGGTTATTTGAAGCATGAGTATGAGTGGAGAATATTTGGAGGAAGTGAAGTGTTTTAGATATCAGGGAGTGGACATGGTAGCAAATGACACCATGGAAGTGGAAGTGAGCCGTAGGGTGGCAGAGGGGATGAATGTTCTGAGAGAACGTTGTCTAGGTGAGCAAAAATTGGTGTTTGAGGGAATAGAAATCCCAGTAATTTTATATGGATGCAAGGCAAGGGCTATAGATAAGGCTGTGCGGAGGGCGATGGTTGTGTTGCAAATGAAATGTTTGAGGACAATATATGGCGAAAGGTGGTTTGATCGAGTAATAGAGGAAAGGATAAGATAGATGTGTGGTAATAAAACGGTAGGGTGTGCTGAAATTGTTTGGACATATGGAGAGAATTAGTTAAGAAAGTTTGACGAAGAGAGGATATTTGTGTCAGACGTAGGAGGGAACAAGGACAGCGGTGAGACTAAATTGGAGATGGAAGGATGGAATTTAAAAAAAAAAAAAAAAGCGAATGGGACCTGAGCAAATGGGAGGGTAAAAGGCGTGCAAGGGATAGGGTGAATTGGAACAATGTGGTATACAAGGGTCGGCGTGTTGTCAGTGGACTGAACCAGGGATGTGAAGCGTCCATGGTACACCATGGAAAGTTCTGTGGGGCCTGGTTGTGCATAGGGAGCTGTGGTTTCCATGGATTACACATGACAACAAGAGAATGGATTTGAGTGGATGCGGCCTTTTTTCGTCATTACTAACGCGGGGAAATGACAATCAAGTGTGGAAAAGAAAGCACGAAAGGAAATCTACCATATTCTAACCAGTAAACGACGGCTAGTATGTTAAGATCCTTTTCCGTTATTTCATAGCCCTACCTCCTTTTCTTGTATTGTCTTAGGCATAAGATCATTAATATAAATTATGAAAAACCTTGGGACCAATGACCGACCTCTGTGGCACGTTCAGCCAGGCTGAGGCTTCACTGTTCAAAATTACATTTTCTTTTCTGACTGTGATACACATGGTTCGTCCCGTGACCCATGTGATTCTGATTTACATAGTCGTCTTCGGTGTGGTGCTTCATCAAATGCCTCTTGAGATCCTTGGTGTATTACATCAGGGGGGTACGTTGTGTCTCTCTTCATACTGGAAATTTGTAGTAAATTTGCTTGACAAGACTTGCTGTTGTGGAAGCCATGTTAGTTGTCTGGTATCATTTCATTTTTTAGAAGTATGACATGTTGTCCTATTATTAGCCGTAAGCTAATGGGGGGGGGGGGGGATTTAAAGCACATTTCGAATTCCCTTTATATATATATATATATATATATATATATATATATATATATATATATATATATATATATATATATATAAAAGCATGACACAACCAATTTCCAGTCTAGATTGAGGCACCTTTCTTCCCGTTAGTGATTTGTGAAATATTATGGTTATGGGAAATATCCGTTGTCGTCTGACCTTCAAGAATCTTGGTAATAGGTTATCAGGAGCACTCGACCTACTTTGATTAATATGGGTTTAAGTAGTTTAGTATCTCATAATTCTAGATTTCCAACACCCTTAAATTTTCATCAGACCCTCGATTCACTTTTTTGCAGTTGGAGTATGGAGGTATTGTCTTCGAATGTATAAACGAAGTAGATCTTATTTTCTTTTTTTTCTTAAGTCTATCTACTTGTCGTTACCAGTTAGTTACTTCACAGTGTTTGGCTGTCATTGATCCTATTTCATCATTTACGTTCTATCTTTGTCATATATATTAAAAGAATTCCCTGTGGTAATTCTTAACCGTCATGGATTTTTTCCCCATACTCACGTACTCTGGTTGAAGACCATTATACATTTCCTTTTCATTTTCTGTAGTTCTTGACAATTTTCATATTCTTCCATCACTTTTTCCTAATGGCGAATTACTTCTATTTCCCAAGATATCCAGGCCGGTTTCAAGCTTACATCATTCTCGGTACGTTTTCACTTCAACAAGAAGTGATTTGCTCTTAGAAATGCTCCACATCTTCTCCATTGTTTTATCTGCTAATTTCGTGTCTTATTCTCTCAAAATTAGCTCCTTTGTACTCCGAGATCAAGAGTTTATCAGTAATGTCAACTTTCAATGATGGTGCTACAGATGTCTCTCATGGACGAGGGTGTTATGGGATTAGTGAAAGGATTACAGGGTGTCGTACAGCTAAAGAAAGCTGTACATGGGTGTCGGGGAGCTAAGCATTGGGTGAACAGGGAGTCAGGGAAAGAAGCAAGAGTTTACAGGGTATCGGGAGGGTGGGGGGGTTAGCCAAGGTGGGTACAGGGTTCTGGGGAACTAAGTAAAGAGGTACAAGATGTTGCGGAGCTAAGCAGAGAAGCACATGGTCCCAGGCAGCTAGGGTAGGGAGTATAATCTGTTGTGAATCTGAGGAGCAGCGATACCAAGTGGCGTGCTGCTGAGGAAAGAGTGAGAGACGACATGAGTCGTCCGGGGCAGTGTTCTGGCGAGAGCACTTCCGCTGGTGTTGGGGGGTTGTGCAACAACAGCCACGAGATGTGGCCGGGGAGCAAGCAGGCGTCCGCAGCGTAAAACACTCGTGGACACCCACCATCCGTTCCCCTGTATCGCTCTCAGAACCATCGAGTTGAGTCCTGGTAGGATGCAGCCTTCCTAGCCTTGCTACGCTCCCAGTCTGCTGCAGGCTCACCCTCCCAGATTTACCGCAATGAAATCCAACCACAGTGCAGGGTAGCCATAGTATGCTCACACCCTAATGATAATCGTATGATGATATTTGCTCTTAATGATTAATCGGATGAATAATAGCTTCCTGTGCCGGAAGCTTCCCGAAGTCTAATTAACCGAAACATCTGTCAACATTCGTTATGCTTATGTCCTCTCCCGACGCACAGCTGGATAGCCTAGTCCAAACCTCCCCCCCCCCCACTATCACCACCACGCTTGCACGAATTGAATACCCAACGCAACGCGTTTTTGAGATATACTTATATCCACGTGTAATTCCTATGCATCAGAAACTGTATAGTTACATGGGGCGGAAATAATGGGTATCTGGTAAACAAAGCATTGGTGTAAGGGAAACTCTTCACCGTTGTAATTGAAGCGGAACTTCCATCCAATCACGAGCGTCGATAAATCTCCAGGAGTGGCACACTAACCAGAACCCAGGCCGTATGTGAGGGTCAGATGGTTGACATAGCAGAGGAAACCTTGAATGAGAAATTCAACAAATAAACGTTTTGCCTCCCTGAGTAGTACGTTAAACAAGATTCCTTGATTATTGCGGTTTCTCAGATGGAAGTCAACGGTTCAGATTTCTCTTGTAAAGGCATATACAGACTAATAGAGACAACCAAGTAATTAATACGTAATCTACGCTCGTAGCACGTGAATTGTTTAGCAAGTGTATAGTGTGGACTATGAGCACGGTAATTGAATGTCAGGCAGCACACCCAACTTGCCCGCTCAGTGTTGCCGAGGTCGAGATGGACACTTCCCTTTTGTACATTTTCTTCTGTTTGATCTTGTATCTCTAACTTAACTGTATCTATCTCTTGAAAGAAACGTAGCAATTCCACGGAGGGTCGATAGTACCTCTGAGGTGTGTGCAATATTCATGGGTCGACGAATTAATACCAGGGGAAAAGTCGTAGTTGCGACAACGCTGACTCTCTCCTTCACAGCTGATCGTCGTGTCCGAAACCAGAGCAGATTGCCTGCGTACAAAAAAAATGCTTCATTTTCTCCATCTATTACTATTAAATTGTTTTCGTATCGTTATCATAAAACCATTTACCTAATATTAATTCACAATGGCTGTATATCAGTCTACGATTAGTGCCATACAAGCCCTATTTCCCAATGCGTTATAGCAGTGTAAGTGAGTTCGTACGGGGCCAGGTCATCACTTCCTCCTGAGCGTGCTGGAGGGAACAGCCATCTCGGAAACACGACCCTCTCAACTACCGTAAGATCTGTGTCTGGCCAACTCACGCCTCGTTTAGTCAAATTGCTTGTTAAGACTTAATGGGAGCAAGACTGAGTACCTTAGTTTACGTCCGGTTCTGTTTGAAGTTCTGTTATTAATCTCTTGCCATCAGAACCGATTGAATGCCTTATTGGTGCTGATACTCTTTAATCCTTCAAGGATAATCTACCAGGGTTATAGTTGCATATCATCTCATTTAGGTCAAGTTTTACAAGGGTTATGTACCCACTAGGTTGAGGAACAGTAGAATGTAGCCATTCAAGTGTCGTGGATCGATCAAAGATAGGTTAATGGATTAAGGCGTGAGAGGAGATGGGTAAAAATTAGTTCAAACCTCGTTCGGTACTTCCCAGCACGTAGCCTAATATTCGGACGAGTGCTACCAGCTTTACCAAGTGTAGCTGATTGGCTGATTTAGTATGTAATTATATCTCCACTCGAGCTTTTCATCAGCATGTTTCTCGCACTTTGGGTTATCCTTTTTCGAAGTGAGATCGTGAGGAATAGAATATGTCAACATGAGGGGGGAGAAGTTACTCAAACGATTTCAGTAAAATCGCGTTGATGGTAAACCTGTGCGGCGCGCTGGTACACGACAAGTTGGCATCTCCGCTACACCGAGGTTAGGGGAGGGGGAGCCAGCGCCAGCCCCGTTTACTTGAACACCGCCCGTATTGCGGGGTCCTGAGTGTGATGGCGTCAGATTAGATGTGATTATAGTTTGCCAGTCAAGACGGATGATATCTGGTCCCATCAGATTGCGAAAAGCTTTTTGCTACAGGCTGATTTGCACATCACGTTTTAAGCTTCATGAGGTATCGCTTCGAAACCCCGCCATCACCAATCCTTGTCATATTGTTTCTTGATCAGGCTTAACCTAGGCCACTTTGTTACCATATTCTTGAACGGGATCGTCTAGCTAAATTCCTAAGGTGCGAATGTACAACATATGGAATCCACGTAGATAAGACCAAGAGCCATTTAACGAGGTGGTGGAAGGCATCTCTTTGTCCGTGAGTCGGGAGTGTTTACTGAACGGCTGGGCTGATCGCACGCGGGCTCACACACACACACACACACACACACCGGTCATTTCATTCTCATCAGACGTGCATATTCTGTGCACCAGCAACCACATATGAGGAAGTCACCATGAGTACAGGTACAGACATTAATTATAACACCAACTTACATGGAGTACACACACATTAAAGAATACATTCCTAACATGGTTCTGTTGCATACGGTTGGAGGCATCGAACTCTGTAAGAATATGTACGAAACATCGTCGTGAATAACGAGTAGGATTAAGCGTATAGATTTACCCAGGGAGGTTAGGTTAGGTGTAGCAGCACGGTAAGTGAACACATGCTTCACTCACTGAGCTCAGAATGTATGCATGGTAGGAAGATTAGGATTGATATGTGATTTGGTTTACGTTTATGTAGTTTGATAACGATTGCACAGAGACTCTGAACAAGTTTTTCACATATACAAGTGGAAATGGACACCAGCCGAACCATATACCATCTACAGGAACAGCCATGATCATGTGATCATTGAATATGTAAATTCAGTGATAAATCCCAGCTCCGCATTACTAGATAGGTCATGGTATTTCATCCATAATGATGATTTATGCCAGGATCGTTGAGAGGCATTATAACTTAATCTGTTGTACATATCGTTGAGAGGCATTATAACTTCATCTGTTGTACATATCGTTGAGAGGCATTATAACTTCATCTGTTGTACATATCGTTGAGAGGCATTATAACTTCGTCTGTTGTACATAGTTCACTCATCGTCGACCTTGTTACATTGGTTACATAATTGTGGGCCAGTTTTCCTGGACCTTTGGTGGACTCTGTATCCTCTTTAGCGCCACCGTCGACAGGATGGGTAGGGACGTACAATGATTCCGCCGCTTTTTGTGGCAAAAATCAGAATCATCGTACACGCCTTGAAGGGTGGACACGCCGCGTGCCTCGCGCCCCACTCCGCCGTAGAGGTCGTCGGCTTGAGCCAACATTCGCTCCACATGCTGGGGACATGACATACGTTCTGTTGACTTCACTTATGCGACTAAAGCTTAAATCCAAACACGAGGCGATTTTATTTTTCGTTCACAAATCGGCCCATGTATTTTGTGGGGGGGAAGTAAGCCCTAGCCAGCAGTGGTGGCGCGGTTCACGGAGATGATCGCTCGTGGGACAACCTGGATATTGTCCGGTTTCACTGGCGGCGTGGCTCGTGCGGCAGGCTGATCTGCTCTCCACTGCCGGAGGCTTACAGTACACAGGGCCGCGTTGTGTCGCTCTCCTGACCGACCATTAGTCTGGTGTTCAGAGGCCGTACCGGATGCTGTGATATCACACTGGCGAACGATCATTGACACTCGTATGATGACGGGTACGTTTGTTGCGTAAACAGTCTCCCAGACTAGTGTGTGTCGTGGGCCTGATCAGCCATCGGAGGAGTGTGTGATAAGCACATACGTGGGTAGATATCTCGAATGATATAATCTTCGCAACCACACTTACTGTCGCTGCGAGCACTCAAGACAGTGTTTCACTAAGTTGATTTTAAGAAATACTGCTCGTAACCCAGAGTTCCTTTAAATAAAACTTTTTTTTTTTACTCGATAAAGCTAAGCTGATTGATGTTGCCTTGTACGGCGTCTTACTCATTAAGCTCAAAATCTTCATCATGCTACTAGTCACCATAACTCAAAAAAGTAATCGATTTTGAAGGACAACTAGGTATTCAGTGTACATGTGTACTTGTCCTTACGCATGGTATGTGTCCCAGTGTGTTGTCGCATATTTTCTGACCCGGCGCTGTACAGCTCCCGACCTGCCGAACAACCATCGCTTGAATCCCAAGGTCAGCAGTGGTCTCCACACACAAGTGCACCGGCCAACAGAACATACAAAAAAGGGAAGCGGATGTCAGCTGGGCGAAACAGCGGCGGGCTCCATCTTGCTTCTTTGCCGCGCCCCTGGGATTCCTCCGCGCGTGTCGCATTATCCTATATCCTGGAATGTTTTTGTCGGCATCCTGTTGGCGGGTTCATTGGTACTGTCGGGGGTCTGTGGGGCGTTCGTCTCTGTGATGAATTGGTCTGGGAGGCAGTGAGGCTATTAGAGTGAGGTTGTCGCAGAACCTGGAGAGAACTGAGGTTGTTATAAGTCAGTAGAAGGTCACAGGACTTGTACCCGTAGTTGGTACTGAAGCCATATTACAACTGTTGTAACGACTGTTGTCTTGTAGATATTCTATAAGCAGCACTAAGACGTCTCGGTGCACATTTCAGTTATAAGCATCTCTGATAGTATGTTAACATTTTCATAATACGTTTCTGTGGATTACAGAAGTTTTTTGAAATTACTTGAATGTTTCAAATTACAATTAAGCACGACGGTACGGGTTGAACACGACACTACGACCCTTGGATGTGGTGGCGTGACCTTTAGCCTTAACTCAAACAGAAGCGAGGCCGTCATACTCAAGGGTCGTTCAGTCGTGCTTTAAGGGTTAACGTTATATTAGGTTTCATTTGGTGATTCTTTTTTTCTCTCTCAAGGAAAATAAGTATAATTTCTTTATTCGCTTCTTCAAGTGTTCTTCAATGTGCCCTGCCTTTGCGAGACACACGTAGAATACCCCTCACATACCAAGAAAAACCTTTCATATCACTACTTAGCTCAGGGCTCTGTTAAACGGCCGTCTTGAGAATACGACTACCTTACCGTTATGTATAGGTAGACCCCCGTATGGCGTGAGTGGGACACAAATTCTCGTCAACAAAGTTAGCGGGTGTGGATAGGTGAACGCTAGTCAAGAACTGCTCCTTAGCATAAGGTTTAATTGTGAGAAGAGGACGTCGACCTCACGTGCAACACCTCATGAGGATGGATAACTGTTGTCATAATTTACATATATGATAAATCTCATTACATGAAACATCTCTCATTGAAAAGGATTTGTTGTTCTCCACACAACACTAACCTGTATAGAGAAAATATACCGACATTGATTTCATCGGAATTTAGATTGGCCTTGTCTCTACCCCGCTCTACCAACCACCCGTATCGCCCCCATCCCCCACTCATGCGTTTAGGGTGCGTGAAGGCCTGCCTGAGCCTCCGTTGACAAACAAGTTAACAAGTATGGTCCACTCCGCCTATCAGGTTGTGGGATGACAGGCGAGTGCGGGGGCTATCAGCGCTGCCGAGCCAGGCCTGCCAACCCCCGCCGCGCACCCCACTCTCCTCGCTGGCTGGAGCCCGTTTAACTTCTCGTCATTTCCTCTAGAGCTCCTCTGAGATAGACTGTGCTCTAGAATACATTGTCTTATGTTTACCCTCAGCATTGTTATATCTTGTATGTTTTCGTTATATAAAGGATGTCGTAAAGAGCGTCTTGTTCCACTTTGATTTGCTGTGTTTGTGTGTGTGTGTGTGTGTGTGTTTCGTCGTACATTTTGATGAGTGTGTCTGTGTTGTTAAGAGTATGTGGAAGCAGGGTGGAATATTTTACGAATGAGAACCTAGCAAGGCTCATCGTGAGCCTCGTTTTTTTCCAACTTTCCATTCATTCGTGGTGGAGAGTGGAGCGTGCACATCGAGCTCCCTCCGGCTTCTCGGCAGCACGTCCACCGAAATCACCAACATCCAGGTTGGTTTGAATTACTCCTGTAGTGTTTGTGTGGATAATGTAAAGATGCCTTTCTTGTACTAAACTGCTTTTTTCCCCTTCTACTGTAAAAACAAGTTGGCATTGCCGGTGGGAGTTTTAGATACAAGTCGTGTAGATCAACAGCAACAACAAACATACTAGACGGAAAAATCCCATGGAACGTTAGTTTGGGAGTTCCACAGTCTTGAAGAAGAAAAAGGAAGCAGTGGGGATTTTCCCCTTGCGCTGTGGAGTGAGTGTGACGCGCTGTGATCAGGGGATTGGTTGAGGGTGGGGGAGTACCTAGGGAGGTGGGGGAGATCCTGTGTGAGGGTTGCACGCCGCGCGTGGGGGGACTAAGGTTAGACATTGCGGGACCTCCGCTCTATATTTTACTGGGTAAGATTTGTCATTAGTTTCCACCCACCCAGAAGGTTTACGCACTGAATGCGCATGACAGCTGTGGGCAGGAGAGGAACCGAACATTTGTACAGTGGCGGGGATTTGAACTAACGCATTTGGGTTGCTAAGATCATATTAACAACGTTCGACTGACCACTCCATTTACCCCCTACTAACGGGATAGATAGATAAATGTAAAAAGTGAAAGAAATATCGCCTTGTCTGTATGCCTTTCTGACGTCGAAAATTCCACCTCACCGTCCGTGTTGAGAACCTGAGGCATGATGCTCCTGTGAGTGAACTTGTGTTCTGTTACCATGAGGCCGTTAACAGCTTGCCATGATGAGGGTTTGAACTGAGGTGCATCGTTGCCGGGAGTTCCAACCAACCAGTGGGCCGTGTCGAGTGCGGGAGGATACACCGCTGCAACCAGAACCAACAAGACACTGTGGTGAAAGTCCGGACCGCTGCTCGTGGCGCACTTTGTTAAAAGATCCTTCTCAAACCGCCCTAGTTTGCCCCACCAGTTAACTGTGCTTCTACGGAGTGACCGTTCGGGATCACCGAGTTGGTGCGTGAGATGGGTCTACCACTTACCCGTAAACCAGAGTGATAAGATGAGGTCTTCTCTGCCGTAGGTTTATCAAGAATGTAAATTGATGGGAATTATGTACCGGAAAGAAAGGGTTCATGTAAGGCTCATGAGCTCTTCCTCCCACTACTCCCCCTCCCTCATAAACCCCTATGCTCCACCTCTCTCTCTCTCTCTCTCTCTCTCTCTCTCTCTCTCTCTCTCTCTCTCTCTCTCTCTCTCTCTCTCTCTCTCTCTCTCTCTCTCTCTCTCTCTCCACACACACACACACACATCGGGGAAGACCTCCCTCACTGCTGAGTCTCATATAGGTTGCTGTGTAGTGATTGCGTATCTCACGGTGTTGATAACGAACGCTGGCTACCTACCTACCTACCACTAGGTACTCTCACATTTACAAGGCCCTTATCATCTGAGGCTTGAGATGTACTGCCTAGCGACAAATGGCGGTGTCACGCGACACTTGAGTTGTATTGCTTGGCGATAACTGATGGTGTCACGTGACACTTGAAGGTGTACTGCTGGCAACATCTAACGGTGTCATGTGACACTTAAGATGTACTGCCAGGCGACAGCTAAGCGGTTAACGTAACACTTGAGATGTACTACCATGCAACATCTGTGTCACTTGACACAACGTGTACTTCCTAACGACTTCTTTCACATGACGCGAACTGTAATAACTGGTGAGACAACTGATTATGTTGTATGACACAGGCTGTACTACCTGGCGACGCCTGTTAGCATTGTGTCACTTGACACGAGTGACATTACTACCCGTTCATTTCTCTTCCGTAACTCATTATTTTCGCTCGTTAATGAGATGTACTTCTGCATCTTCGGGAAATGTCATTACTAATTTACTGCACCACAAAATTGTGTTATCATTACAATCTTTAACCCCCTCGGGGCATGCCGGTATTACCTTGGAGTACGACAGTACTACTCTTGAGCACGACAGCACGCCTCTTGATCACGAAGGTACGAAACCCTGGAGCAAGATAATGTTATACTTGAGCACGAAAGTACGATCCTTGGATATGATGGTCTGGCACTTGTGACATGATTCTTGAAGGTAATCATACATACAAGTGTTGTATCGTCTTGTTCAAGGAGTTTTTTTTTTTTTTTTTTTTAAATATATAAGGTGTAATTCAGTTGCTAACGCCAATTATAATGAAATATAGAATATGTTCTGCGTACCTAAACAAAATCTTTGCAGCGAGATGCTTGGCGTTTGCTTGTCCGCGTTTATATGTTGTTGTGTGAATATATACGACATAAATGTAAGTAGGTATTTTCTATGAATTTATAAATGATTTTGCCCAGGATATCAGCGCCGAGTCAAGTCACTTGCGTCTGGCAGCGCCGCACGTGTCTCCCTCACTTACTACAATAACAAAGATCCTCGCCACAACTCCTGCCTATTTTCGACCTTATGATTACCATTTGCACTTTGCAGTGCCCTCACTTACTTCAGGCAGTCCCATAATCTCGATATTCCAGCGCTGAGACACAGTAAGGGAGCTCGAAGGTCAAGTGGAGCTTAGAACCTTCCTTTAGCCTATCTCTGTCTCCTCCAACGCCATTGGATACCCTACGGCCGATCTTATTTTCAAATTACACTCCCTCCAGTGGCAAATTTGCGCTAGATTTCCTATTCACTGGCGCCTACGAGTGCAAGACGCTTCTCCTGTTGCACAATGAGGACCCCCAGCATTTGAGTCGGCAGCTAACCGCGGAATTCTTACATTTCGCTTTCCAGGGTGACTATACAGTGAAAGAGCGTATGCATGTATGTTTGTTTGCGTGTGTGTGTGTGTGTGTGTGTGTGTGTGTGTGTGTAATTACTTATTTGTCATTAACCTTTTGCACAGTTGGGGGAAGGTGGAAGTTCTACATTCGTCTTCCACTAGCATTCACAGTTTCGTCACTTAGATTATTGCAGGCATCCACCCACCACCCCGATATCAAGAACTGATACTGTATCCCCCTCTGGCTCAGCCGCTATCACAACCTCTCCCAGAAACCTAAAGCACCTCACTTCCTGCAAGCTCTACTTAGCGTCTTTTTCTTTCTTTTTCCAACTAGCAGAGATCTCTGGTTGCCGCTCTGCTTCAGTAGACGTCAGCAAACTCGTTTATAAATTCAAAATTGTGATCAGGTTGCCTCTTACTCTTCTCTCGACCATGGAGGGGAAATAAACAATATTCAGCTTTTCTCTGTCACGTAGTTCTATTTCTTATACAATCTTTGTTGCATATATTACCCACCTCCGGGTCTTGTATGCTCGGTAGCTTGCCGATACAGGAAATTTTCCCCCACACATTCTTTTAACTTGTGTCTCCATAACTCTCTTACTCCATGTGAATTTGAATTCTCCCAATCTGTTCGTATATGCTTGTAGGCTGAACGTTTATCATTACTTTCCTTGAGGTGTGAGCGTCCCCGCCGCTTCTTTCATCATGAATGATCCCATATTGTTTTTCCTTATACAAATACATGTGTGTGTGTGTGTGTGTGTGTGTGAGCAATTATTTGTAACCTACTTTTACGATACGGGGAAGGGGTTCTGCACTCGTAGGGCCTTATCTCTTACACATTTTTTTTTTTTTCACTATTATACATCTTTTTAAAGCTTTTGACGATTGTCTTCATTCACAATTTCATCATTTGGTTTATTCCATTCATCCGTCATTCTTATACTGTAAAACCATTTCTTAGGTCCTTTCCAACAAGTTTCTTGCTTAATTTCTGGTTGTTTTAATCTTTTAAGCTTTCAAAAAGCTCTTTACTGTTGACATCGTTCAACTGGTGTAAAGAAATTAATGTGTTAGTCAGATTACCCCTTCCTCTTCTCTTTTATACGATGCATAGATCTATATTCCTTAACCTCTCAATGTTACTCATTTGTTTTATTTTTGATTCCATGTTTGTTGTCATCCTGTAAACCTTTTAGTTATTTGTGTTTCTATGAGAGCGTTGACCAAACTTGAGTGAAGTAAACTCTAGTGTTTGCCTCATACACAATATGAGCAGGTTACTTGCGTCCTTATCCATGTACCTGATTGTGGATCTAATATTTGCCAGCATACACTTTGTTTACCTTTTTAACTTCCTGAGGTGGGGCCTTGGCCACAGGATAAGTACAATGTCGACTCCCAGTTCCTTGTCATACACAGATTCCTGCCGCTTATTTCCTCTTGGATGATATTCGTATCGAAACTTTCTTTTCTTGTGTTCCATCCTCGTTACATTCGCGTGGGATGAATTTCATGAACCATGTATTTGACTGACTTTGTAGTTTGCTGACGTTCTTTTTGTCAGTTGATAAATCGTTCATTATTCTTGATTTCTCTCATGACCTTGCTATCATCCGTAGAGATATTGAGGTGTGAGGTAAGTCCATCTGTCATGTTAATGACATGGATTAAAAAGAGCAACAGATCGACCCCTTCGACACACCTCTGGTGACCGCAGTCCGTTTCTAGAAGGCTCCTCAAACATGCGTCACTTGTTTCCTTCCACTAAGGTAATTTCATCTCCAGCTAAGACGTTTCCTTTTCATTCGTGCCTGAAGATCTAGTTCCTGCGCCACCCACCCTCCTTCGTGGTACAGTGTCAGACGCTTTCTGGTAGTCCAGATACACACAGTCCACCTAACTGTCTCTGTTGTCTCAAACGAAACTCGTTCTTTCACACAAGGCCCAGAGGTTAGGTGCTCGCGCCCGCCCACCCCCTGGTACTTGCTGTCCCTCTCTTAGGTTGTTAATCCTTTACAAATCGTCATCCATTTGATTTCTGATGATCTTTTCTAGTTCCATACAGTCCACACTCATCGGGGTGACGAGTTTATAGTTCAGTACAACCTCAAAGTCGAGTTTAAACAGGTACATCGTCTGCTGTTTTGTTCTCCTATGGCACTTAGCCATCCTCCTCTGATGTCTTGAACATTTCAAGCGGTCTGTCAAGCACAGCGCACGCTTCTTCAGCACACATGGAGAAACTTCATTAGGACCGTTGGTCTTATGTTGGTCAAGGTCCGTTCACAGTGAGTTCATGTCTTTTCTTGTTATTCCCATGTGTTCCAAGACTGCCTAGTGTTCCACGTCACGGTGTTGCCTTTGTAGTTTCTTCCATTGTGAAATCTTTTCAAACCTCATTTGGCTTCTCGCATAGCTATATATATGTATGTGTATATCATTCCTGTACAGTTGTTCCATCTGAATCCCTTAGCCTGATAAGCTGGTCTTTAATGGATGGTTTACTCGTGATGAATTTTTTGAAAATTTTTGAATCATCTCCTCTGCCTTGTCCACCATATTCCCCTCACAGTTCCTCTGCTCCGCCTGTCTCATCCTGCTGGACTCGTTCCTCGTTCCTTCATACCTTTCAAATGCTGGCTTGCTATAGTGACGCCTGTACCTCTTCCTTACTACATGGCTAAGAGACTACTTTTTTCATATCATTTTTTTCCTTTGTGTGTGTGTGTGTGTGTGTGTGTGTGTCCCGGTAGGGTGGATGTGTTGCGTACACAACCGCAAGTTTTTCTCTCAGTGTGTTCTTGTGTTCCGTACCCATGCAGCAGTCAGCTCCCACGGTGGATCCGTTTACATAAGCGCGCGTTATTCTGGGAGGTGCTGACTTCCCCCCCCTCCCCCGCCCTTCCCAGCTCCTCCCCGCCCTCCTCTCTACTGTAGCCCCTACCGGGGGGGGGGGGGGGTAAGTAGAGGTCCTTCTCCATCCCATCCCGCCCAAGTGATGCACGTTCCCCTGACTCCTGGTAACAAGACCATATACCGTCGTTTCTGACCAGTCCTTGTTATTATGTTAAGATAATCGAACCTTTGTGATGAGGCTGTGTGAGGAAGCGCACCCAGATCCAAGCAAAAACATGTCAGTGTCCTGATTCATCTCCCAACCCAACATGTGGCGTGAACCACATAACTTATCTTTCTCTTGTGTGTCTCCCAACTAACTATATGAACCAGCTAATCACTTACGTGTGAACCAGTCATATGAACTCGTATTAAGATCTCCTCAGGCTAGTGAGATGATGGCAGAGTTCATCTTATGAAAAAAAGGATAGAAAAAAGAAAAATTTACATTGATAATACCAGGAATCACATGGAGACTCTCCTCAGTCACGTATACAGTGTTAATACCTGGTGATGATGAGCAGCCAGACCCAGGGAGCAGCCAGCTGTCACCCAGCTGACCTCGACCGGTTTATGAAGGGAAATCAGCGGCTACTCCCACAGCCACCACCCACACAAGGCTACTCCCTTCGTCAGGTATTTTCTATCTCTTTAAGTACGAGGCCAATTACCGTTCAGGACGACGCTACGATCCTTGGATATGGTGATCTGGTCCTTTGGCCTGACCCTGATTGGTCTGGTGTCAGGTCAAGCCATCATACTCAACAGTAAACCGACCTGCTGAAGAGTCTAATGGGGACGTATATAAAGTGAGGCCACAGAGCCCAGGTGTCGACAATGTACATATCATTCGAGTATCATCCACTGTTCCTCAGTGAACTGTGGTGGTGTCACAACCGACTAGCTTCCAAGGGGTTTGCTTTGGGAATTACATGCATACGAGTGTGTGAGATTATCTTCCCGACTCACTTTTTCCAAATAGTATCCTCGCTAATCTCTGTATTCCTTGTACTAACATGATAATGACGACCATAAACTTACTAAAATAAACAGATTCGATCATCACTGAGTAAACGCTACCCAAGCTCAAGGAGAACAGACACCACCACGTCGTCTTACAAGTGATTTTGATGGACCTCTTCCTAAGGAGCGCACACCACTCCTCCTTCCCGAGCCACAGTATTCCAAATCATGCCGGAGGAGGATGTTGAAAGTGACTGCGAGGAGGAGCAAGATACTTCCTTTTGAAGAGGTGGCACGTCACTGAAATGTCATTTTGATTGGAGAAGAAATAGAAGTTATGGAAGACTTCAGTGCGTTCTAAAGATTTAGAAACCTCAAGAACGTGAAAATATGTGATCCATGCTCGTCTATTTCTCCTGTTTAAAAACCCAGTGTTTTGTCTCCTCTTGGAATCATGCCCAGGTTGCAATCCATCTCCAACGAAGAGACCTCCGTAAGTCCTCCAACTGTCGTCCCTTTGGTCTCACTTCTGCCACCCCTAAAATATTTTAAAACTCTTTTTAAAGTTTCACACAAGGTAGCCTTCGATTGGGGTATACTTTGCCCGTGCCATGTCAGTCACTACAAAACGGAAACATTACGTGGATCCACGGGACACGGTAGCATCTGTCTTGAGCCATCATCCTTGTAACAACCAGAAGAGGAGGAAGAACTGGTTCTGAAGACGCCTGCATCTGGTTGTAGAATGTCTTGTGACGACATGTGAAAAACAACAATGTTTTCTTTGATGACGTCAGGTAATTTGAGATAGCTAAGAAAATGAGTTTTTTTTTTCTCTCCTCTGAAGTATGGGCACACAATTAGTATACTGAATAAGACAACTTTTCCAGAACTGTCGTCGTCTGATAGTTTACAAGATCACTTAGCCTTTACGCCTGACATGTCTGCCTTACCGCTTTTACCTTCTACCCGTCCCACATGTACCCGTTCCACATGTACCCGTCCTACATGTACCCGTCCCACATGTACCCGTCCTACATGTACCGTCCCACATTTTACCCGTCCTACATGTACCCGTCCCACATGTACCCGTCCTACATGTACCCGTCCCACATGTACCCGTCCTACATGTACCCGTTCCACATGTACCCGTCCTACATGTACCCGTCCCACATGTACCCGTCCCACATGGTATAATGATAGTGTACGGTATAGCAAACTGTCTTCAGTATTAGACTTGTTGTTTTTATTGAAGTAACAACAAATTTCTTTATTAAAGTAAAGGTTTCACCTCATACTTGCCACACATTTCCGCTCCTCAGCAAACAACAAGTGACGTTTGAGCTATTTAAAAAACTTTCAGATTTGTAACATTTCTTACTGAAGTATTGTCAACTTCCCCGAAGAAGGTGCGTCTGTCTAACGTCCACTCCCGTTGGTTCCATGGTTCCATGCTTCTCTGCCTCCACTCCCAAGCGTTTTACTTCGTCACTTGAGAAAAAAGACTTACAATGACTGACTGGAAGCTTGTGAGGAGGCAGTGTGAGTTCTGAAAAAAAAAAAGTAAATTGAATCCAAGGATTGCTCTCATAACCTCAGGAGACAAGTATGCAGGTTCCTTGAGCACCAGCCGCCCCTCACGTGCGACCCACCTCCTGATGGGCGACGATGAGTTTTTCCCCCAGGGAAACTTTATATGTTAGTGTGGGGCAGGAACGGGGCTGATCTCTGAACTCTCCATAAGGAATATTTAGATATTAATTTTACGTTAAGGAATGCACCAGGTTGATGTCTACCCCAAGAGAACGGGGAATGTTTTGGAAGCACACCCACTACTTCGTGAACGAATGTTTCAAAAGGGACCATAAACCATTTTCATGTATTCCCATGAATTGCTGACGGATCAGGTGGCACATGTTCGCATCCCAGTGAATGAGATGTCGAGCTGGAATTTCTACACAAGATAGCCGTTTCCAGGGACAAAATTCCATAGGAATTCAAGGTCACGTTCAGCAAAGAAGGGTTTTGGTCAAACCGTTCTTCCTGGTACACACACACACACACACCAACACACACACACACACACATCGGGGAAGACCTCCCTCACTGCTGAGTCTCATATAGGTTGCTGTGTAGTGATTGCGTATCTCACGGTGTTGATAACGAACGCTGGCTACCTACCTACCTACCACTAGGTACTCTCACATTTACAAGGCCCTTATCATCTGAGGCTTGAGATGTACTGCCTAGCGACAAATGGCGGTGTCACGCGACACTTGAGTTGTATTGCTTGGCGATAACTGATGGTGTCACGTGACACTTGAAGGTGTACTGCTGGCAACATCTAACGGTGTCATGTGACACTTAAGATGTACTGCCAGGCGACAGCTAAGCGGTTAACGTAACACTTGAGATGTACTACCATGCAACATGTGTCACTTGACACAACGTGTACTTCCTAACGACTTCTTTCACATGACGCGAACTGTAATAACTGGTGAGACAACTGATTATGTTGTATGACACTTAGGTTGTACTACCTGGCGACGCCTGTTAGCATTGTGCCACTTGACACGAGTGACACCACTAGCCGTTCATTTCTCTTCTGTAACTCATTCTTTTCGCTCGTTAATGAGATGTACTTCTGCATCTTCGGGAAATGTCATTACTAATTTACTGCACCACAAAATTGTGTTATCATTACAATCTTTAACCCCCTCGGGGCATGCCGGTATTACCTTGGAGTACGACAGTACCACTCTTGAGCACGACAGCACGCCTCTTGATCACGAAGGTACGAAACCCTGGAGCAAGATAATGTTATACTTGAGCACGAAAGTACGATCCTTGGATATGATGGTCTGGCACTTGTGACATGATTCTTGAAGGTAATCATACATACAAGTGTTGTATCGTCTTGTTCAAGGAGTTTTTTTTTTTTTTTAAATATATAAGGTGTAATTCAGTTGCTAACGCCAATTATAATGAAATATAGAATATGTTCTGCGTACCTAAACAAAATCTTTGCAGCGAGATGCTTGGCGTTTGCTTGTCCGCGTTTATATGTTGTTGTGTGAATATATACGACATAATATGTATGTAGGTATTTTCTATGAATTTATAAATGATTTTGCCCAGGATATCAGCGCCGAGTCAAGTCACTTGCGTCTGGCAGCGCCGCACGTGTCTCCCTCACTTACTACAATAACAAAGATCCTCGCCACAACTCCTGCCTATTTTCGACCTTATGATTACCATTTGCACTTTGCAGTGCCCTCACTTACTTCAGGCAGTCCCATAATCTCGATATTCCAGCGCTGAGACACAGTAAGGGAGCTCGAAGGTCAAGTGGAGCTTAGAACCTTCCTTTAGCCTATCTCTGTCTCCTCCAACGCCATTGGATACCCTACGGCCGATCTTATTTTCAAATTACACTCCCTCCAGTGGCAAATTTGCGCTAGATTTCCTATTCACTGGCGCCTACGAGTGCAAGACGCTTCTCCTGTTGCACAATGAGGACCCCCAGCATTTGAGTCGGCAGCTAACCGCGGAATTCTTACATTTCGCTTTCCAGGGTGACTATACAGTGAAAGAGCGTATGCATGTATGTTTGTGTGTGTGTGTGTGTGTGTGTGTGTGTGTGTGTGTGTGTGTGTGTGTGTGTAATTACTTATTTGTCATTAACCTTTTGCACAGTTGGGGGAAGGTGGAAGTTCTACATTCGTCTTCCACTAGCATTCACAGTTTCGTCACTTAGATTATTGCAGGCATCCACCCACCACCCCGATATCAAGAACTGATACTGTATCCCCCTCTGGCTCAGCCGCTATCACAACCTCTCCCAGAAACCTAAAGCACCTCACTTCCTGCAAGCTCTACTTAGCGTCTTTTTCTTTCTTTTTCCAACTAGCAGAGATCTCTGGTTGCCGCTCTGCTTCAGTAGACGTCAGCAAACTCGTTTATAAATTCAAAATTGTGATCAGGTTGCCTCTTACTCTTCTCTCGACCATGGAGGGGAAATAAACAATATTCAGCTTTTCTCTGTCACGTAGTTCTATTTCTTATACAATCTTTGTTGCATATATTACCCACCTCCGGGTCTTGTATGCTCGGTAGCTTGCCGATACAGGAAATTTTCCCCACACATTCTTTGAACTTGTGTCTCCATAACTCTCTAACTCCATGTGAATTTGAATTCTCCCAATCTGTTCGTATATGCTTGTAGGCTGAACGTTTATCATTACTTTCCTTGAGGTGTGAGCGTCCCCGCCGCTTCTTTCATCCTGAATGATCCCATATTGTTTTTCCTTATACAAATACATGTGTGTGTGTGTGTGTGTGAGCAATTATTTGTAACCTACTTTTACGATACGGGGAGGGGGTTCTGCACTCGTAGGGCCTTATCTCTTACACATTTTTTTTTCACTATTATACATCTTTTTAAAGCTTTTGACGATTGTCTTCATTCACAATTTCATCATTTGGTTTATTCCATTCATCCGTCATTCTTATACTGTAAAACCATTTCTTAGGTCCTTTCCAACAAGTTTCTTGCTTAATTTCTGGTTCTTTTCATCTTTTAAGCTTTCAAAAAGCTCTTTACTGTTGACATCGTTCAACTGGTGTAAAGAAATTAATGTGTTAGTCAGATTACCCCTTCCTCTTCTCTTTTATACGATGCATAGATCTATATTCCTTAACCTCTCAATGTTACTCATTTGTTTTATTTTTGATTCCATGTTTGTTGTCATCCTGTAAACCTTTTAGTTATTTGTGTTTCTATGAGAGCGTTGACCAAACTTGAGTGAAGTAAACTCTAGTGTTTGCCTCATACACAATATGAGCAGGTTACTTGCGTCCTTATCCATGTACCTGATTGTGGATCTAATATTTGCCAGCATACACTTTGTTTACCTTTTTAACTTCCCGAGGTGGGGCCTTGGCCACAGGATAAGTACAATGTCGACTCCCAGTTCCTTGTCATACACAGATTCCTGCCGCTTATTTCCTCTTGGATGATATTCGTATCGAAACTTTCTTTTCTTGTGTTCCATCCTCGTTACATTCGCGTGGGATGAATTTCATGAACCATGTATTTGACTGACTTTGTAGTTTGCTGACGTTCTTTTTGTCAGTTGATAAATCGTTCATTATTCTTGATTTCTCTCATGACCTTGCTATCATCCGTAGAGATATTGAGGTGCGAGGTAAGTCCATCTGTCATGTTAATGACATGGATTAAAAAGAGCAACAGATCGACCCCTTCGACACACCTCTGGTGATCGCAGTCCGTTTCTAGAAGGCTCCTCAAACATGCGTCACTTGTTTCCTTCCACTAACGTAATTTCATCTCCAGCTAAGACGTTTCCTTTTCATTCGTGCCTGAAGATCTAGTTCCTGCACCACCCACCCTCCTTCGTGGTACAGTGTCAGACGCTTTCTAGCAGTCCAGATACACACAGTCCACCTAACTGTCTCTGTTGTCTGAAACGAAACTCGTTCTTTCACACAAGGCCCAGCGGTTAGGTACCCGCGCCCGCCCACCCCCTGGTACTTGCTGTCCCTCTCTTAGGTAGTTAATCCTTTACAAATCGTCATCCATTTGATTTCTGATGATCTTTTCTAGTTCCATACAGTCCACACTCATCGGGGTGACGAGTTTATAGTTCAGTACAACCTCAAAGTCGAGTTTAAACAGGTACATCGTCTGCTGTCTTGGTCTCCTATGGCACTTAGCCATCCTCCTCTGATGTCTTGAACATTTCAAGCGGTCTGTCAAGCACAGCGCACGCTTCTTCAGCACACATGGAGAAACTTCATTAGGACCGTTGGTCTTATGTTGGTCAAGGTCCGTTCACAGTGAGTTCATGTCTTTTCTTGTTATTCCCATGTGTTCCAAGACTGCCTAGTATTCCACGTCACGGTGTTGCCTTTGTAGTTTCTTCCATTGTGAAATCTTTTCAAACCTCATTTGGCTTCTCGCATAGCTATATATATGTATGTGTATAATCATTCCTGTACAGTTGTTCCATCTGAATCCCTTAGCCTGATAAGCTGGTCTTTAATGGATGGTTTACTCGTGATGAATTTTTTGAAAATTTTTGAATCATCTCCTCTGCCTTGTCCACCATATTCCCCTCACAGTTCCTCTGCTCCGCCTGTCTCATCCTGCTGGACTCGTTCCTCGTTCCTTCATACCTTTCAAATGCTGGCTTGCTATAGTGACGCCTGTACCTCTTCCTTACTACATGGCTAAGAGACTACTTTTTTCATATCATTTTTTTCCTTTGTGTGTGTGTGTGTGTGTGTGTGTGTGTGTGTGTGTGTCCCGGTAGGGTGGATGTGTTGCGTACACAACCGCAAGTTTTTCTCTCAGTGTGTTCTTGTGTTCCGTACCCATGCAGCAGTCAGCTCCCACGGTGGATCCGTTTACATAAGCGCGCGTTATTCTGGGAGGTGCTGACTTCCCCCCCCCTCCCCCGCCCTTCCCAGCTCCTCCCCGCCCTCCTCTCTACTGTAGCCCCTACCGGGGGGGGGGGGGGGTGTAAGTAGGAGGTCCTTCTCCATCCCATCCCGCCCAAGTGATGCACGTTCCCCTGACTCCTGGTAACAAGACCATATACCGTCGTTTCTGACCAGTCCTTGTTATTATGTTAAGATAATCGAACCTTTGTGATGAAGGCTGTGTGAGGAAGCGCACCCAGATCCAAGCAAAAACATGTCAGTGTCCTGATTCATCTCCCAACCCCAACATGTGGCGTGAACCACATAACTTATCTTTCTCTTGTGTGTCTCCCAACTAACTATATGAACCAGCTAATCACTTACCGTGTGAACCAGTCATATGAACTCGTATTAAGATCTCCTCAGGCTAGTGAGATGATGGCAGAGTTCATCTTATGAAAAAAAGGATAGAAAAAAGAAAATTACATTGATAATACCAGGAATCACATGGAGACTCTCCTCAGTCACGTATACAGTGTTAATACCTGGTGATGATGAGCAGCCAGACCCAGGGAGCAGCCAGCTGTCACCCAGCTGACCTCGACCGGTTTATGAAGGGAAATCAGCGGCTACTCCCACAGCCACCACCCACACAAGGCTACTCCCTTCGTCAGGTATTTTCTATCTCTTTTAAGTACGAGGCCAATTACCGTTCAGGACGACGCTACGATCCTTGGATATGGTGATCTGGTCCTTTGGCCTGACCCTGATTGGTCTGGTGTCAGGTCAAGCCATCATACTCAACAGTAGAACCGACCTGCTGAAGAGTCTAATGGGGACGTATATAAAGTGAGGCCACAGAGCCCAGGTGTCGACAATGTACATATCATTCGAGTATCATCCACTGTTCCTCAGTGAACTGTGGTGGTGTCACAACCGACTAGCTTCCAAGGGGTTTGCTTTGGGAATTACATGCATACGAGTGTGTGAGATTATCTTCCCGACTCACTTTTCCAAATAGTATCCTCGCTAATCCTCTGTATTCCTTGTACTACATGATAATGACGACCATAAACTTACTAAAATAAACAGATTCGATCATCACTGAGTAAACGCTACCCAAGCTCAAGGAGAACAGACACCACCACGTCGTCTTACAAGTGATTTTGATGGACCTCTTCCTAAGGAGCGCACACCACTCCTCCTTCCCGAGCCACAGTATTCCAAATCATGCCGGAGGAGGATGTTGAAAGTGACTGCGAGGAGGAGCAAGATACTTCCTTTTGAAAGAGGTGGCACGTCACTGAAATGTCATTTTGATTGGAGAAGAAATAGAAGTTATGGAAGACTTCAGTGCGTTCTAAAGATTTAGAAACCTCAAGAACGTGAAAATATGTGATCCATGCTCGTCTATTTCTCCTGTTTAAAAACCCAGTGTTTTGTCTCCTCTTGGAATCATGCCCAGGTGCAATCCATCTCCAACGAAGGAGACCTCCGTAAGTCCTCCAACTGTCGTCCCTTTGGTCTCACTTCTGCCACCCCTAAAATATTTTAAAACTCTTTTTAAAGTTTCACACAAGGTAGCCTTCGATTGGGGTATACTTTGCCCGTGCCATGTCAGTCACTACAAAACGGAAACATTACGTGGATCCACGGGACACGGTAGCATCTGTCTTGAGCCATCATCCTTGTAACAACCAGAAGAGGAGGAAGAACTGGTTCTGAAGACGCCTGCATCTGGTTGTAGAATGTCTTGTGACGACATGTGAAAAACAACAATGTTTTCTTTGATGACGTCAGGTAATTTGAGATAGCTAAGAAAATGAGTTTTTTTTTTCTCTCCTCTGAAGTATGGGCACACAATTAGTATACTGAATAAGACAACTTTTCCAGAACTGTCGTCGTCTGATAGTTTACAAGATCACTTAGCCTTTACGCCTGACATGTCTGCCTTACCGCTTTTACCTTCTACCCGTCCCACATGTACCCGTTCCACATGTACCCGTCCTACATGTACCCGTCCCACATGTACCCGTCCTACATGTACCCGTCCCACATGTACCCGTCCTACATGTACCCGTCCCACATGTACCCGTCCTACATGTACCCGTCCCACATGTACCCGTCCTACATGTACCCGTTCCACATGTACCCGTCCTACATGTACCCGTCCCACATGTACCCGTCCCACATGGTATAATGATAGTGTACGGTATAGCAAACTGTCTTACAGTATTAGACTTGTTTGTTTTTATTGAAGTAACAACAAATTTCTTTATTAAAGTAAAAGGTTCACACTCATACTTGCCACACATTTCCGCTCCTCAGCAAACAACAAGTGACGTTTGAGCTATTTAAAAAACTTTCAGATTTGTAACATTACTTACTGAAGTATTGTCAACTTCCCCGAAGAAGGTGCGTCTGTCTAGACGTCCACTCCTGTTGGTTCCATGGTTCCATGCTTCTCTGGCCTCCACTCCCAAGCGTTTTACTTCGTCACTTGAGATAAAAGACTTACAATGACTGACTGGAAGCTTGTGAGGGAGGCAGTGTGAGTTCTGAAAAAAAAAAAAGTAAATTGAATCCAAGGATTGCTCTCATAACCTCAGGAGACAAGTATGGCAGGTTCCTTGAGCACCAGCCGCCATCACGTGCGACCCACTCCTGATGGGCGACGATGAGTTCCTCCAGGGAAACTTTATATGTTAGTGTGTCAGGACGGTGCTGATCTCTGTAACTCTCCATAAGGAATATTTAGATATTAGATTTTACGTTAAGGAATGCACCAGGTTGATGTCTACCCCAAGAGAACGGGGGAATGGTTTGGAAGCACACCCACTACATACGTGAACGAATGTTACAATGGCACCATAAACCATTTTCATGTATTCCCATGAATTGCTGACGGATCAGGTGGCACATGTTCGCATCCCAGTGAATGAGATGTCGAGCTGGAATTTCTACACAAGATAGCCGTTTCCAGGGACAACATTCCATAGGAATTCAAGGTCACGTTCAGCATGAAGGGTTAGGTCAACCCGTTCTTCCTGGTACACACACACACACACACACACACACACACACACACCGACACAACACACCGCCGACCATACGTGTCTCCGGCATTTCCCAGGCAGTGCGCTGCTGCTGGCCTGGAAAGCCGTCCCGTGTGTGACACAAACGAGGAAGTTCCTCCTGATTTCCACTCTTGCGTTACTTTTCCTGTGATTTTCACCAACAAGTTGTATTCCTTTGAGCCGTTCTGGTTTTTCACATTCAAAGACATGACTAGGTACATTGTAGTGATACATTGTGTTTATAAATGTGATCACTGCAAGGCAGAGTGTTGATGTAGTACACTGTTAAGCAGTATATAGGTGTGGTCACTGCAAGGCAGTATATTGGTGTAGTGCACTGTGAGGCCACATATAGGAGTGGTCATTGTGAGGCAGTATAGACCCGTAAATAAAAACGCTGTTCCGGACCACAACGGGAGCTGCATCGAGGCAGTGTGAAGTGGCTGTTTTTGTACCAAAGCTGCCCTGGTCAGCGGATGGACGGTACGTACGCCTACGAACTTAACCTCCATCATCAAAAGCCCCAACTTGTCTGTTTACATCAACATTGTCATGAAAAATGCTAACATTTGCACTCTTACGTAGAGTATGGACGCAGTCAAGAGATATAGGTTATTATACCTCTTGATTGATGGGACTTACAGCAACATACATCAAGTCACCAGCAGGGTAGACCCGGTGTGGCGCTGCTGTGGAGGAAGAGCAACCTTCTAACACAAATAACACCCTCGAGTCGATGGCTGTCACAGCAACACACCATCCATGTTCACTGCAACACATCATCCCTGTGTTGCTAGAAGAATTCTTTTTTTTCTTCAGCGTTTCTTGTGTTATTCAATGTGAAGCATTCCGGATGTTGGCTACATGTGTCCTCACTCCTGCAGGTGGAGTCTTTGTGCTTCACTGTAGCCTCTGGACTGCGACGGGGCTAAAGTTCCTGTTCAAATTTCATGGTCTGTTTAGAACAGGAAGTAAGATGTCGCTCCCCCTGTTTAGCATCAGGGTCAGGATGGACTCCCTTGAAGCGAGAAGTTTTTCTTTTTTTTTTGATGAGACTAAATGCAAATGCAGGTGAATGTGAGGCAAGGTAGTACAGTGGTGCATTGAAGTGGGCCTCTGCACATCTGGCAAAGTAAGTAAACAGATGCACACACACTGTATAGTGTCAGTATATATATATATATATATATATATATATATATATATATATATATATATATATATATATATATATATGGATGATGGCGCATTGTATAAGGTAAGTAACAGGGTTAGGCTGAGGGATCTTGTGTGTTCAATACATGATGGACTGACTCTGGTCGACTGCCAGTGGAACAAGTTTGGTCCGCCGAGCTCCCCACTGCACTCGCGACGGTCCTAATTAAGCCTAGAAACACTTTCTGTTACTCACTAGAAGACTCCAGGATCACAAAACGCCACATTGGCATTTTCTTTCATCGTATTCTTTCAGAGGTTCACATACCCACCATGAGGTTGGAGTGATTTTGTTTGTTGTACGTCGCGTCTTGTTCGCGTAAGTCTCGTGCGCTGGAGATGAACCCCCCACGTGGCTCTCGTCCCTTTCCTGACCCCTATCTGTGGCAGGAGGCGTGGCGACCCGCCGCGATGCCCTCTAAGTGACCTTGGTGACCCGTGACATCCTCGTGGGTTATCAGACGTGTGTCAGCCGCCGTCCTCTCCTTGTCGAGTTATGGTGCTGCCATGCGTTAGGGTACTGAAGTATTAAACCCTTGAGCTCGGCGACGGTACGACCCTTGAGCACGGCGACGGTACGACCCTTGAGCACGACGGTACGATTCCTCAGCACACGGTGGCGAAGTCAGTAAGCACGACGATACGACCCATGGGCACGACGGGACGACCCTTGGACACGACGGTGCGACCTTTGGGCACGACGGTACGACCCTTGGGCACGATGTCACGACCCTTAGGCACGATGGTACGACCCTATAGCACGACTGTGCAACCTTTGCGTCAGCTGGCGTGACCTCAGCCAGGCAAAGATTAAAGCAATCATACCCTCAAGAGTCGTAGTGTCGTGCTGAATGGGCTAATATGTTGGGGTATGTTCGTATGTCGCCAGAGTGAGGGGTCGGGCACAGGACTGTAGGAAAAGTACGGGAAAATTCTAGGAAGTGATGGATAGGAGAGGCATTACATTTCCTCGAACCTGAACATCAGTTTGATTGAGCCGAGCAAAAATGTTTCCTACTTTTGATAATACTCATCAAGAACGTTACATGATCCTGGGCAATAATATGTCGTACTGATTGACGATATCGTTTCATACGAGGAGACAAATACGTGTCGTATTATTGGGTAAAACGTATTATATTACTGAAACAAAAACGTTACGTACTGGTGGGCAGAAACATTTCATGTTACAGGACAAAAACGTGTCATAATAGTGGACAAAAACGTTTCACACTAATGGCCGGAAAAAATGTCATACTGTTCGGGTAAAAACGTCTTATGCTTCTGGATAAAAACGTATCATACTACTGGTGGAAAGTTTCATAATACTGGGTAAAAACGTTTCATACTACTGGACAAAAGTATTCATACTGCAAAGCAAAGATGGTCCATTTTGTTGAAAAACGTTTCATGCTATTGGTCTGACACCATCATTATTACTGAAAAAAAACGTTCTACTGGGGCAAAAAGCCTTCGTACTAATACACTTTTGGAGTTTTTAGACAAATTTTCATATTACGGTAAAAACATTCCATATCAGAGACACGAAACGTTTCCTACCTTCAGACACAAACGTTTTATGTTAATGGGGAATTACTTTTCATACTCTTGGATGAAAGCGTTTCGTACTTTGAACAAAACGTGCCCAGTATACTGGAGGAAACATTAAATATCATCGAACAAAAACGTTGCAATGCACTGAACCTAAACGTTTCATACTGCTGAACAAAATTTTTCCATAATACCGTATGAAAACATTCCACTCTACAGCAACAAAACTTTCAGTACAACTGGGGAGAAAAAAACGTTCAGTACTGTTGTACAGTAGCGTTCCAAACTAGCAGACAAAAACGTTCAAAAGAATACCACGGGACAGAACGTTTTTCCATACAGGTGGACAGCTGTAGCTATTTGACACAGCCTGACGAAAAAGCACCTGGAAACACCCTTAACCCATGCATTAGGAAGCCAGTCATGATATCAGTAGGATGATGAAGATGTGACGGAACATTCTTATTAATGAGGTCTCAGTGAGGATGGGGGGGCGGCTGCCTCATCCTCCGGTATTCATGAGGGACGTGCCACAATCCCTTCTGGTGTCTATGAGGGACGGACGGGTCTCCCATCCCGTGTCCTTGAGGGAAGGGGGACCCTCATCCACTATCCGTGAGGGACGAGTCGCTCCTTCCAGTGTTCACGAGAGACGGGCGTCTCTGTCTCTGTCCATGAGGGGGGACGTGCCGCTCCTTCCATTGTCCATGAGGGACGGGCCTTCCCTTCCGCTGGTCATAAGGGACGGGCACCCTTTCACTGTCCATGGGAAAGGGGGCCTTTCTGGTCCTCATGAGGGACGGGCTCCGTTCCTCTGTCCATGAGGGACGGGGCCCTCCCGCTGGTCATGAGGGACGGGTTTCCCCTTCCATGGTCCATGAGTGACGGGTTCCTCCTTCCGTGGTCCATGAGTGACTGGTTCTTCTTCCGTGGTCCATGAGTGACGAGACCCTTCCACCACAGTTCGTGAGGGGGTTCATAGGTAAACAGGCAGAGCCATCTGGGCAAAGGGAAAAAATCAGTACGATGACTTCGAAAGTAAACTTTTGAGATACAAAACAACTCAGTCCTGGACCTCTGGGGGAAAAATTAACTCAGTCAAGACTGGAATGAACCCACAGTACGAAACTAGGTCCGCCGGTACTAAACATCACAAGAATTAAACCAGTTTAGTAAAGCAAAGTACAGGACATATCTTCTTGCTCCCTCCCTTCCCTCCCTCCCTCCTTCCCTCCCATTGGACAAAACCTCACCTGGAGGAGAACAAACCCGGCATTGCTTTAAAAACCAAAGATTTGGGGGAAAAAATTCCTGTGCATGAAACACAAGAAAACATGCCGACAATAACAATAGCCGCTACGGCTATTGTTATTGTTTGTGTTATTGTTTGTGCCTCGGGAGAAGAGGGAAAGAGAGGGAGGGGTACGAGAGGCAGAGAGAGAGAGAGAGAGAGAGAGAGAGAGAGAGAGAGAGAGAGAGAGAGAGAGAGAGAGAGTATCTTATGATGAAATGTTGCCCAAAACTCAGGGCTCGGCGTGGTAGCGCTCACCGCAGCTGAAGTCATTTGGTTTTACGACTGAGACGTGGATAAGGAGGAGCCATAGGAGTGATAATGATAGGCTAGTGAGGAGGAATGGTGATGGTGGGATGATGATTATAAAGTGTAGGTGTCGCGCTCATGTGATGTAGATGTAGATGATGGGAGATAATAGAAGTGTAGATGTTGGGTGATCTGTGGAGGTGTAGATGAGTTACTGTAGAGGTGGTTAGGTGGTAGCGGTGGTTTAGATGTGTGGTAGGTACGAGGATGTTACAGGGATGTCGTTGATAACATGGGGGAATCAAAGATGATAGGATGTTGTATATAGCCAGGGAGAATGGGATCTTAAGGAGTCGTAGATTTGTAGTGTCGTGTAGATGTAGATAGTTTTATGGTGGAGCGATGTAGATGGTGTGTAATAGTATTAGGCATCGTAGAGAGCTGATCAATGGGTCAGTTGTGAGGGTTTTATATTGTTGGAGATGTTGGGATGTTCAGATGTAGATGGCTAAGTGTTGTAGAGGTGTGGTTGATGTGAAGTTTTGAAATGTTTATTGTCGGGTGTTGTAGTAGATGTTAGTAGATGTTAGGATAATGTGGAAGTGTAGATGATAGAGTGGTGCTGGGGTGTAGATGAGGAGGTGTTGTAAGGATGAAGATAGCGGAATGTTCTTAGGGTGTACATAATGGGATGCAATGAAGATGTAGATGGTATAGTGTTGTTGAACTATAGATGGACGGGGGGGGGGGGAGTTGTAGTGGTGTGTATGGTAGAATCTCGTAGGGGTGTAGTTGGTGAGGTGTAGAGTGTTTACTTACGAGTACTGACGAGGATAAGTTGCGAGATGGCTGGGCAAGCGCGTCGCGCTCAACGCCAGAAGATATAGAGTGTTACAAAGAACGAGTCGTGTAAGTTAGGTGTTGTTTGTCCAGTTTTACGTCCGAGATGGAGGGATTGTATGTTTGTGGACTGAAAGCCAGCAGGCCACGTGTGGGTGAGGAAGAAAGAAGAGATTGCTCCCTGGGGCCAAAGGCGTGAGACTTGACAGCCACTGACAGCTCCTAATACCCAGGCTGGTAGTACCAAGTAATTTACCTCCCTGGTCGGCGGCTACCTACCATCTGCTGTACCTTCCTTGTGTTAGGAGGGTGCAGAAAGTGTGAACAGTAAAGTGTTGGAAGTGTAAGTACAAGTGTAGATAGCCGGTTGTTTTAGCGGTGTAGAGAGCCATGAGTTTGAGACGTAGATAGCAGGATGTCTTAGGTGTAGATGACACTCGGTGCACAAGAGTAGACGACCAGATGTTACCGGGTAGATGGCTGGGTCCTCTGCAGTGGTGAGGGTAATGATGGGGTATTGTGAGGGTGTCGACAGGGTCGTCACAGAGACTGTATAGATGGAGGTGTAAGACCGGGCAGAACTCTGGGAATCAGCGGAGTTGTGTCGAAATAGTAATTCTATTCGTTACGTAAACTGTGACGCACAGAGCTGTTGTTGTCCGCGCCCGGCTCACTCTCTCCCAGGGCTGAGTGACCAGTTCCCTGTGCAGTTAGTTCCCCAGCAGCTCAACAAGAATCTAATATTCTCTAGAATTTTGCAGAATTACAGGATCTTTAAACGACTACATACCGAGAATTTCGATTCTTTTTTTTAAAACTGAAGAACTTTATCTAAGTGTACGTGGACACAACGTGCCATTCAGACCAGGAGCGAAGTACATTACGTCACAATAAGTAACACGTAAGTATGTACGTATGGATGACAGGATCGTCGGCCGGAGATCGTTTGGCGAGAACACATCGCTGGCCCGGCGTGTCGGCCGGCACGAGAACAACATAATATCACACAAGTTTTCCTGTCGTCTTTATCTGAGTGGGGCAAGGAGGTGCCGGGGGCAGGCGGCGGGCGCAGCCTTTATGGTGGACACTCACAAACACAAGCGAGCGGCGCTCCGCCTCTCTGGCTGGCGGCGGAGGGCAGCAGACGCTGCTGCTGCTGCTGCTGGGGTGTTGCAACACGGGAGTTCCACTCGCGATCACTGTGGTGCGGTGTGTGTGTGTGTGTGTGTGTGTGTGTGTGTGTGTAACCCTCAGGGGTGTAGGCACCCCTCTCTGGGTGGTGTTAGACTGCCTTCACCTAGAGAGGTGTACCTTGTTTACCGTATGTGAGTGTACTGTGTGTACGGTGACTTAAGTACGACTGTTTCCATCTCTTCATTCATCATTCACATTTCTTAATGCAGTCAATGACTTAATCTCGGGTAAGGAGCCAGAAAAATTACGCAGCGGCCACTCGAGCCATAACCTCATACAGGGGATGTGTGCTGCTGTGTGGAGTGCACGGGGGACGTCGACTGTATACGGTGAGGTATACACTGCTGGGGGAGGGAGGAAGGGAGAAAGAGGATGGGACTATCTTAACTCTGCGACAGTGGAGTCTGACGATGGTTAGTGCTCTTCTAATATTACTAACGTTAGGAAAAGATTTGTCATTTGGTCTGTAAGAAGGATTATGGACATATTTTCTTACCTGGAATGTGTGTGTGTGTGTGTGTGTGTTGTGTGTGTGTGTGTGTGTGTGTGTGTGTGTGTGTGTGTGTGTGTGAGGAAATGATACAGAAGGTATGAAGTGTGATGCGTACGGATCACAATGTATGACACAGTAAGCCTTATGAGGTGCTGGCCTCACCTCCCACACCTGCTGTCATGAGGGGGTCTGGTGCTGGCCTCACCTCCCACACCAGCTGTCATGAGGGGGTCTGGTGCTGGCCTCACCTCCCACACCAGCTGTCATGAGGGGGTCTGGTGCTGGCCTCACCTCCCACACCAGCTGTCATGAGGGGGTCTGGTGCTGGCCTCACCTCCCACACCTGCTGTCATGAGGGGGTCTGGTGCTGGCCTCACCTCCCACACCTGCTGTCATGAGGGGGTCTGGTGCTGGCCTCACCTCCCACACCTGCTGTCATGAGGGGGTCTGGTGCTGGCCTCACCTCCCACACCAGCTGTCATGAGGGGGTCTGGTGCTGGCCTCACCTCCCACACCAGCTAAGCCACACGGACAGAGGTACGTAATCTAAAGGTGGCGAACTTGTGTAGTGCAAACTAATAGTCGTCCTTAGCTTTGGTTTTCAGAGCACTCATGGAGTTCCCTCGTGGTGCGCTGGGTGACCCCAGTGTGATGCAACAGGTAATGTGTATTGTGTGTGATGAAGTGCACGTACTCTCATACGTATTGTGTATAATGAAGTGTACGTACTCTCATACGTATTGTGTATATGAAGTGTACGTATTCTCATACGTATTGTGTATATGAAGTGTACGTACTCTCATACGTATTGTGTATAATGAAGTGTACGTACTCTCATACGTATTGTGTATAATGAAGTGTACGTACTCTCATACGTATTGTGTATATGAAGTGTACGTATTCTCATACGTATTGTGTATATGAAGTGTACGTATTCTCATACGTATTGTGTATAATGAAGTGTACGTACTCTCATACGTATTGTGTATAATGAAGTGTACGTACTCTCATACGTATTGTGTATAATGAAGTGTACGTACTCTCATACGTATATTTCCGTCCATATGGTGTGATGCGACACATTATGATTGACGTACTGAGGACGACAGTATGTTACATGCATCATGCCACAGTTGTTGAATGCCGTCAGTGTATGACATATCTTCAAGACATTATGCGTGAGGAATTGGACGTAAGTGAACGTACGGTGTATTAGTCGTATTGGCCATGAAGAACATATACAAAAAAGAAAAGTATTGTAGGTTAGATATTGTCGTGAGTAATGATGAGTAAACACTATGAGTATATAATGTGAGGTGGTAAATTCAGGTTTCATGATCTCGTGAGTTGAATGAGTAGACGAGGCATTTTTCTGCACACCGACGTAGCCACACTCCTGAAGTGGCCGGATCTCATGCCACAGATGGCGTCATGTTGGGATGGTGGTTTTCCAAGTTATGATAATAGACAGGTCCACCCGTCTATCCTGCTCCAGCCGTAACGCCATACTTCATCCTGACATTACAGCTGTTGCTCCAGTGGGTTAAGTCATATATTTTTTTTTTCAAGCCCCTGAGCACGACGGCACGACCCTAGAGCACTACGGTAAGGCCCTTGAGCACGATGGTGCGACCCTTGAGCACAACGGTAAGGCCCTTGAGCATGATGGTACGACCCTTGAGCACAACGGTAAGGCCCTTGAGCTTGACTGTACGACCATCGAGCATGAGTAGTTAAGGTGACTTTTGACCTGACCACCACAAAAAAAAAAAGCCAAGCACGGTCCAAGGTCATCCACAGACCGGACAAAGTAGTTAGTGGCGCTAATTGTAAATCACACCTTAACTGGTTAGGTTCGCTGAAGATTCGTAAGTTGTCATTAACCATAAAATGAGTCATTTTGTGCTGATTGGATGCGTCCAGTCGTCATGATATGGCAATTCACGTATCGCTCTCATAGGAGATGGTTTATATTTCATTTGCAGATAATTATTGTCTACTTTTTTTTTTAAGGTGTGGTTAGTTATCCCATAATCTGGGTTCCCAGTGGCCATCCAGACGATGTAAGAATCATTGTTGATCTTCAATACTCTTCAGACGAACAGATTAACTGTAAACATTACATTTTTGTTTCTTTTCCATTAGGACATAAACCCTCAGAGTTCCAGGGTTCACGTGGGCCCGCCTGTCACCCTCCTACGCCAATGTATTGAACCCTCTGCACACTCTATACTTGCCTCCACCCACCCTTAGCCATGTCCCCCTTCACACACGCTCTCACTTAAAATGCTTTCTCTTTGTATATTTGGACTACTAAGATATTCTGAAATTACGAAACAATCTGAGTCGATAATCTGGTCATGGACCAACGTTGGCACAAGAGGATTTGTCTTTTGAGGTGACTATTGGCAAGTAAGTACAGACCTTTACCGTTATTACGATTACGTCACTGGTTGGTTGGCTGACCTTCTGTTTGTGGCGGGAAGTTAGTCATGTTAACGCCTCAGACGTGCGCATACGACGACAGAAATCCTGTGACATTTAGACTACTACATGTGTAAGATGACATCGCTTGGCTAAATGGTTCGTTTGTAGTATTAAGTTTGCGGATTGATGTTTCATTTTACGTTTCGGTCAGGTGGGTTCGTGTTTTGTTATGTCAGAGGAATCGTGTTTTCGTTGTGCTTCGGTCAGTGGGTTGGTGCTTCGTTAAGTGTTTCGGTCGAGGATTAATGCTTTGTTATGTTTTATTCGGTCCGAGGGTTGACGTTTCGGTATTTGCAACCGTTCTTGTGTTGGTGCTTCGTTATATGCTTCACTCTAAGGATTGGCACTTTTTGTATGTTCTGGTCGGAAGGTTGTTGTTTCGTTATATGCTTCATTCCGAGGGTTGGTGCTGGTCAACAGGAGCGTAGTGAACTGGAGGGGGTGATGAGGGTGAGGATGTAGTAGAAATGGATTATGAATTGACGCATTAAATTTTGGTCAGCGTCCAGTGGAGGGTGTATGGAGGATAAGGTGCACGGGGAAATTAAGATCCAGTGACTATGTAGTGACGTTTGTGTCATGAATCAATTTTGTAATGATTTACGTAGTATCAACCCACTAGAGTCTGACAAAGAGACTGTGTGTGACCTCCAGTCATTCTTTTGCGCTAAGGCTTACAGGATGAGCTCGGGCTGAGCAATAAAGTAGCCGGTGACACCAGCACAGTTCGAATGAAAGATAGTAAAGATGGGTCCTGAACGGCTTTCAGTGTCCATGATATATGTCAGATGAATCAAGGTCAAGGTAGAGGCCAGTGATGCCAAGAATGTAGTGAAGATGAGGACGTAGGTAGGGTTTGATATGACTTTTAAGGGTCGGCTACGAGGTCTGTGATGTTCGGGGTGTAGTGAAGCCTCACTCGCTGGGGGTGAAGTGACTTTAGGATTATCGAGGGTGTTGCGAAGATGAGTCCAGTGGTGGTTGTCTCCCTTTGTAGTGAAGGTGATGGCGAGTGATCGAGTGTGGGGAGACATACCACACTCGCTCATCATTGTTGGTGTTTCTGTAGTGACGTACTGAATGAAGCGATGCTCTGAGTGAGTCGGTCTCGACTCGGTGTTCGAACGTGTTCGTCGCGCTGGGGGTGGTGAGTGACCAACAGATTCTTCAGATCCCTTTCAATCCTCCTCGAGTCTCTCGCTCAGGTGAAAATGAAAGTCATGAGTGTACTAAGGCTCTCGTACACACACACACACACGCACACACACGCGCGCACACAGCAGTGAGTACAGCGCCGCAGCTGGTGTGTGTGTGTGTGTGTGTGTGTGCGTGTAACTCGTGGACAAGAAGGAATTCCTTAATGAGCTTTATATAAAACTCCGATTCCAGCGAGCGGTCGGGCTGGTACTGATGAGTCATGAACCTCACAATTTGTGGCTGGCAGCGAATCTTCCTGTGTTACGCTCACAGCCTGTTACTGGCGACCCTAGGGTGTACATGGTAAATTATTATGACCCCTTTTTTTATGAGGAGGGGGAGGGGAAATATGCTAAACGTAGGAGGTTCCACAGTGGCTGTGCTCAGCGGAGGGAGCAGAAGTAGGAAGGAGAGGATCCATATAACGTGACTCGAGGTCCTCATGACTACAGAGGGAGGTAGTGAGACGTCATACAGGCAGCCGAACCTCCTAAGATTTCACTTTTTGATTTACCTTAAAAAAAAAGAAAAAAGTTTGTCCTTGTATTTTTTAAAATCTAGTCTATTTTTTTTTTCTTCTGAACAGCAGTTTTAAAGCAGGTGTACCATCTGTTCAGTCATTGATTATAACACTATCGCCTCCCTCACATCCCATCTTTAATATCTTCCTTCCTTTGTCTTTCGCTCTTCTTATCGCCGTTCCTCCTTTAAGACTCAGGACTACAAACACCTGAGGAGCTCAGTTTGATTTCCTTATTGTGTTTACTTATAGTCTTCATCTTCCTCTCACTCCTAGTGGGCAGGACTGGAACATGTTTTTGCCTGCGTTAAGTCGGCTTCTATTAAAACAGATCAAGGTCTTCTAACTGTGTTTATGGAAAAAGAAATACGAGTGTTTTTCGTCACATTCTTTGTCATGTCCGAGCCAAGACTTCCTCCTGCGGGAGGAGGAGGCGATTCAGTAGAACAGCAGCTAGTGAGGGCGGGAGGGAGGGAAGTGATTGGCTCCTACAGAGGGAGTGGGCGTAGAGGAGAGGCGAGGGGAATAGGCCAGGGAGGTGGGGGAGCGTGAGTTGACCTTACAACACCAGCTCTCTCCCGCCTCCCCCGCCCTGGTGGTGTCATGTAGTACACAGGGAGGGGGAGGGGGAAGGTTTGTCACTGGTTGGGGCTGTATGTCGTATAGAGGGGAGGAGGGGGAAGAGGCCGGACGAAAAGAGGGGTTATGTGGAGAGGTCGACGGGCGGGCAGTGTTAGGTGTGAGGCCATTTAGGTCATGAGGCAGAGGTCACTCAGAGGGTTCCAGTGGTGTAAGTGAAGGTGAGAGGTCACTTGTAGTGTAGATGAGGGTCGGAGGTCACTCAGTAGGTAAGTAAGGGTTAGAGGTCACCCAGGGGATGCAGGTGAGGGTCGAAGTCATTCTGGGGTGTAGGTGAGGGGTCGAAGGTCATTCCGGGGTTGTTCAGGGTCGGAGGTCATCTGGGGGTGTAGGTGAGGCTCATAAGTCATCCGGAAGTATAACTGGTGGGTCAAGGGTCACTCAGAGGGTGTGGGTGAGGGAGAGTCCACTTAGAGAAGGAGGGGAGGTCATGTAGAGAGGAAAGGGATAGAACGATATAGAAAATGATGATGGGTTCTGTCGAGGGTGAAGGAGCTGTATAGAGAGGGGAAGGGGTCTTATCGGGAATGGAAGGGGTCATCTGGGGAGGGGAAAGCTGTTTAAGGAGAGGGAGGATTTGTGGAGAGAGGGGGAGGAGAGCATATAGAGAGAAGAGCAGCACCTTAGGGTAGGGACGAATAGCTATTACTGGGAGGGGAAGGGTCATGTATTAAGGTAACAGAAGCTGTTTAAAGGGGAAGGGAAGAGGCCATCCAGGTGAAGGACCAAGTGCCGCTAGGGTGAGAGTCCATAGAGGGAGAGTAAGAGGACCCGGTGGGAGAGGTAAGGGTCGTGTGGTTGATGCAGAGAGCATACTGAAATTCAAGAAGTTGTATCATGGTAAAGAACGTTCAAGTGATGGGGCCCCACGAATGTTAAAACTTCCTCCCCGTATAGTACGGAGCGGTAATTGAGGTAATTACACACTCCTGGCTTACGTTGGTGTGTGTAATTACTGTTTGTGTGTTACGGGGAAAGAGTTTTACACTCGTGTTGCCCCGGCTTTTAACCTTGTATATGTGTACCAAGTCTTTACTTTTGTGTATATACGCGCACACGCACATCGTCATTTTCTATACTAACCTTAGGCCTGATCATATGTATATATTGTAAAGCAATCTACAGTGTGGTGCTTGAGGTGTTTCATTACACTGAGAGGCATAAGAATTTCGATGTTTTCCCGTCAGGAACTACTTCTTGTGTGTTGATTGGCTAGTCCTTTACCATCTACGTTACACGTCCCCATATCATTGCTATGGAATCCATTCTTTACTAGTAGTTGCTCGCGTGGAACTTCATCAGATACACCAGAAATCTAGATAGGTGGTGTCAGATGTTGTATTCGCATCCCATTTGTAATACATATTATTGAAGATATACCAGTAAACTGTGTTAAGTCAGGGCAAGCTCCTGTGGATGCCATCCATTACGTATTCTATTTCTACAGAGAAAAATTTGTAATCCTCCCACGAGTGATAGATCGTTTAAACCATTTTCCCGAACGCTGAAGTGAGGCTGATGGGACGGTAACTTACAGCACACACCTCACTTTCTTCCTGTGATGATGGAGTAACGTTTGCCAGCGTCCAGTCCCTGGGAACCTTCCCTTCCGATAATGATCTGCTCAGTAGCTGCCACAGCTTGAAGGGCTTCCTCGCTCACCTCCTGCCTGCAGAACCCCAGCTGACCGGTCGTCTGGGTTGGTTGAGTGAGGGAGAGAGAGAGAGAGACAGACAAGTAGACAGTCAGTCACACGAACAGAGGAGAGAGACAGAGACACGGGAGAGACAAACAGAAAGGCAGACAGACAGAGGAAGAGACAAAAGAGAGACAAAAAGATAGAGAGAGGTGAGCGAGCAGGCTGAGTGAGACAGCAGCTGGGGATCAGCCGAGCCACCTGCTGCATCACCTGACGTGCTCCTCACCTGCCACCCTCAGTGAGGATCCGTTCCTCTTGCCTCCCATCACCTGGCCATAGGTGTGGCCAGCAGGTGCCGTGGGACAGAACCTAGCCCCAACGTGTGACCAGCCACCTGCTGCATCACCTGACGTGCTCCTCACCTGCCTCCCTCAGTGTAGATCCGCTCCCCTTGCTTCCCCGCCCCCCTCTCTCTCCCTCCCAACACCTGGCCATGCGTGTGGCCAGCAGGGACCATGGGTCAGAACATGAGCTTGTTCACCTATAGTCAGCAGTCATAGGTCAGAACCTGGCCCTACGTGTCGGCACCAGGGGCTGTTGTGGGTCTGAAAACATCTGTGCTCCTTTACTCGCGTCTGTACCACAAGGTGGCATATTTCGTGTGTCATCGTTCCACTGTATGGCACTGAAAATGTGGCATGGCTTACCTGAGATGATGGCAGGGTAAACCTGGGATGGTGGCAGGGTAAACCTGGGATGGTGGCAAGGTAAACCTGGGATGGTAGCAGGGTATACTTGGGATGGTGGTCGGGTAAACCTGGGATTTTTGCACGGTTAACCTGGGATTTTTGCGCGGTAAACCTGGGATGGTAGCACGGTAAACCTGGGATGGTAGCACGGTAAACCTGGGATGGTGCCAGGGTAAACTTGGGATGGTGGCAGGGTAAACCTGGGATGGTAGCAGGGTAAACCTGGGATGGTGGCCGGGTAAACCTGGGATGGTAGCACTGTAAACCTGGGATGGTAGCAGGGTAAACCTGGGATGGTGGCAGGGTAAACCTGGGATGGTAGCAGGATAAACCTGGGATGGTGGCAAGGCAGACCTGGGATGGTAGCAGGGTAAACCTGGGATGGTGGCAGGGTGAACCTGTGATAGTAACAGGGTAAACTCAAGACATTAGTGTACTTTCCGAAGCAAGGTATACTTCAGACAAGAAGGTTACGAGGGATTTATCTACTCTATCTCTTTATCTATTATCTGTTTCAGCCTGTCTCTATATCTGTACGTCTGTTGACCTGTCTCTCAATCTGTTATCACGTACATGGAACACCACGTCTGTAAACCACATCAGAGATAGCCAGCCCACTGTGTATACCCCTGGCTGTCTCACAGTCTCTGAGATCTTATTATCTCCCACTACGATCTCATTATCTCCCACATCCAGTTTTTCTCCATCGATTAGTTTTCATTTAATGGATCCAATATTACTCCTCGAATTAACTTTGTTTTTATCATATCTCGCTGTAACAGCGTTGAGTCTCTTATCTCGCCTGATAACCGGTATCTCTCAGGCAGACGAGGTGACAGTAATGTAGGGAGAGGTGGAGGAGGGCCTTCGCTGTTGGGAATCAGGACTCGCTCAGCCCAGAGGACAGCAGAAACACCAGGTGCAGCAGCCCCGCGAACACCTATGGACACCTGTGTTTTACAGGTACTGTTGCAGCTGCTTCACCACCCGCATCTCGCACACACACACACACACACACACACACACACACACACACACACACACACACATTGTTCGCGAAATGGGATCTCACGCCTGTGAAACTCCCTCCCGGCACAGCCCATGTAGGTAATTACAAATAGGTAATTTACGCATAAAAAGAAGGAGGAAGTGACATTGAGAAAATGCCTCATATCATCCCTAAATCACAGGTGTCGACACACCATCAGTATTCGATCACATTTACACTTGCAACACCCTGAAGTCATAACGCAAAGCTTAGTGAGCCTCTGTCACCTCACCTGGCAACTAGAATGTTTCGTAGAGTCCTTAAGACGGCCACAAGTTCCTCACTGCTATGAGCTCGATACGAGACCTTATCTGTCGTACACGAGTCGGGTCCCACTGGAAGAATGTCCAGAGCATCACCTTCCTGCACACCTTGTGTCAGTGATCCCGCCCGGCCCAGCCGTCAAACAGAGCTGCCCTGCCACACCACCACCGCCGCCACCTGTGTTGTCTCGCCATCACACACGTCCCTTCTGCAGTAGGCTGCCCCAGCAGGACCTTACGTGGAGACGCCTCTCATTGATGGCATCCTTGACATGTTTTCAGAAGAGACCGGGCTGCACCTCTCTCTCTCTCTCTCTCTCTCTCTCTCTCTCTCTCTCTCTCTCTCTCTCTCTCTCTCTCTCTCTCTCTCCTCCGCCTCCGAGTGTGAAGTTGCCTTTGGTAAGGTTGTATCACTCGGAGTACATTCCATTCTATTTTCTAATCATTAACTGTTTTTGTTTTTATCAGTCATTGGTATTTCTTTTTTTTTTATCTATCTTTGTCTTGTACTTTTGTTAGTGTATATCTCCCTCCGTTCCTTTCGTCTCTCATTCCACGTGTTCCGTTCCCTCGGTCTCGTATGGTCTGCCCGACATCCATACAGACTCCGGGTGTCACCATTCCCACCCGGTCTTCCACCTGCTTCCTTCACCCATCCCACCAGTTTCCACCTCCCTCCACACCACTCTCCGCTTGCCTTCTTCACCCCATCTACCAGATCCTCCACCTCCCTCCGCCTCAGGGAGTTTAAGAGACTATGTAGGGAGAATGGAAGAAATAGAAGTTTGAGATGAATGGGAGAAGCAGGAGGGAGAGGAAGATGTCCAATAAATTATCCAGCTTGTAGTTCCTCCACTCTCCCTCGTGTAAGAACACCCCTTCCACCCCGTCCACTCTCTTTTCACGCTCTGTATACTCTTCTCTATCCAAGTTCATTCCGCTCCACTATTCAGTCCTTCTTCTACTCTCTTTCCACGCCGTGTCCTCACTCAACGGCACCGGGGTTCATCATTATCCCATCCTCAGCCCTCCCACTGTATGATGAGGTCCCCAGTATGACTCGTGTCTCGGCACACTACCTGACCCACACCAGCTCAGTACCCATCTCCCCGACATCCTGTGGGTGTACTGCTTTAGAACTCATTCTGGTCATGAAGTGCATCATGATAGACTCTCCTGTCGCTACTGCAAATATGATTATAACCGCAGATAACCGCGCCATGAACCATCAGGTCTCTTGTTATCTGCATGTTATCACATCTTAGATAAGGTGTCCCCCACGCCTCTATGGTTCTGTACTAAGTCGAGGCGTCCAGCACTGCTTTGATGAATTTGACGTTGCCAAGCAACAGCATCTTACTTAACAAGTGGCTCTCCCTGGAGAAGCCTCTCAGCTGGCCACAAGGTTACATACTCCCTGCTTCTCTCATCGTCCCTCTGAGGTTCTGTGTGGGCAGACATTCCGTGACACCAGAACCTCTGAACTTGGTGACCCCACAGGGTTCTCGAGTGTCCAGCTCTATTCTGCTCAGTGCAGGTGATGCATCAACTCATACAGTGAGACAAGATTTATTTGATTTGATCGGTGCCGGTGCCCTTGGCAGATTTACCATGTACCCCATGCTCATCCTGTGAGCGGTAGCGCACAAGGATTACAAAGGTCACAATGGGTCTTACTCAGACCCCAGTCGATCGACATGATATAGGTTGATTAATTTTTATGAGCTTTTTTTTTACGTACATTACACAGTTTCATGTAAGTTTTACCTGCTAGTTGCAAAAAGTATTTTGTTATTAACAATAAGGTGTAACATTTCTTGCAGGGTTTGCTTACGTCTATCCTTAAAAGTCTCTCTCTCTCTCTCTCTCTCTCTCTCTCTCTCTCTCTCTTTGTATATAAATTATCCCTGGTGATATGGGAGAAAGAATACTTCCCACGTAGTCCCTGCGTGTCGTAGAAGGCGACTAGAAGGGGAGGGAGCGGGGGCTGGAAATCCTCCCCTCCCGTTTGACTTTTTCCAAAAGAGGGAACAGAGAAGGGGGCCAAGTAAGGATATTCCCTCTGAAGGCTCAGTCCTCTGTTCTTAACGCTACCTCGCTAACGCGGGAAATGGCGAATATGTATGAAAAAATTATATATATATATATATATATATATATATATATATATATATATATATATATATATATATATATATATATATACATATATTTATTTATTTATTTTGCTTTGTCGCTGTCTCCCGCGTCAGCGAGGTAGCGCAAGGAAACAGACGAAAGAATGGCCCAACCCGCCCACATACACATGTATATACATGACACGTCCACACACGCAAATATACATACCTATACATCTCAATGTACACATATATATACACACAGAGACATATACATATATACACGTACACGGTTCATACTGTCTGCCTTTATTTGTTCCCATCGCCACCTCGCCACACATGGAATAACATCCCCCTCCCCCCCTCATGTGTGCGAGGTAGCGCTAGGAAAAGACACCAAAGGCCCCCATTCGTTCACACTCAGTCTCTAGCTGTCATGTAATAATGCACCGAAACCACAGCTCCCTTTCCACATCCAGGCCCCACACAACTTTCCATGGTTTACCCCAGACGCTTCACATGCCCTGGTTCAATCCATTGACAGCACGTCGACCCCGGTATACCACATCGTTCCAATTCACTCTATTCCTTGCACGCCTTTCACCCTCCTGCATGTTAAGGCCCCGATCACTCAAAATCTTTTTCACTCCATCTTTCCACTTCCAATTTGGTCTTCCACTTCTCCTCGTTCCCTCCACCTCTGACACATATATCCTCTTGGTCAATCTTTCCTCACTCATTCTCTCCATGTGACCAAACCAATTCAAAACACCCTCTTCTGCTCTCTCAACCACACTCTTTTTATTTCCACACATCTCTCTTACCCTTACATTACTTACTCGAGCAGTGCGGTTTCAGAAGTGGTAGAGGATGTGTGGATCAGGTGTTTGCTTTGAAGAATGTATGTGAGAAATACTTAGAAAAGCAAATGGATTTGTATGTAGCATTTATGGATCTGGAGAAGGCATATGATAGAGTTGATAGAGATGCTCTGTGGAAGGTATTAAGAATATATGGTGTGGGAGGCAAGTTGTTGGAAGCAGTGAAAAGTTTTTATCGAGGATGTAAGGCATGTGTACGTGTAGGAAGAGAGGAAAGTGATTGGTTCTCAGTGAATGTAGGTTTGCGGCAGGGGTGTGTGATGTCTCCATGGTTGTTTAATTTGTTTATGGATGGGGTTGTAAGGGAGGTAAATGCAAGAGTCCTGGAAAGAGGGGCAAGTATGAAGTCTGTTGGGGATGAGAGAGCTTGGGAAGTGAGTCAGTTGTTGTTCGCTGATGATACAGCGCTGGTGGCTGATTCATGTGAGAAACTGCAGAAGCTGGTGACTGAGTTTGGTAAAGTGTGTGGAAGAAGAAAGTTGAGAGTAAATGTGAATAAGAGCAAGGTTATTAGGTACAGTAGGGGTGAGGGTCAAGTCAATTGGGAGGTGAGTTTGAATGGAGAAAAACTGGAGGAAGTGAAGTGTTTTAGATATCTGGGAGTGGATCTGTCAGCGGATGGAACCATGGAAGCGGAAGTGGATCATAGGGTGGGGGAGGGGGCGAAAATTTTGGGAGCCTTGAAAAATGTGTGGAAGTCGAGAACATTATCTCGGAAAGCAAAAATGGGTATGTTTGAGGGAATAGTGGTTCCAACAATGTTGTATGGTTGCGAGGCGTGGGCTATGGATAGAGATGTGCGCAGGAGGATGGATGTGCTGGAAATGAGATGTTTGAGGACAATGTGTGGTGTGAGGTGGTTTGATCGAGTGAGTAACGTAAGGGTAAGAGAGATGTGTGGAAATAAAAAGAGCGTGGTTGAGAGAGCAGAAGAGGGTGTTTTGAAATGGTTTGGGCACATGGAGAGAATGAGTGAGGAGAGATTGACCAAGAGGATATATGTGTCGGAGGTGGAGGGAACGAGGAGAAGAGGGAGACCAAATTGGAGGTGGAAAGATGGAGTGAAAAAGATTTTGTGTGATCGGGGCCTGAACATGCAGGAGGGTGAAAGGAGGGCAAGGAATAGAGTGAATTGGAGTCATGTGGTATACAGGGGTTGACGTGCTGTCAGTGGATTGAATCAAGGCATGTGAAGCGTCTGGGGTAGCCATGGAAAGCTGTGTAGGTATGTATATTTGCGTGTGTGGACGTGTGTATGTACATGTGTATGGGGGGGGGGGTTGGGCCATTTCTTTCGTCTGTTTCCTTGCGCTACCTCGCAAACGCGGGAGACAGCGACAAAGTATAAAAAAAAAAAAAAAAAAAAAAAAAAAAATATATATATATATATATATATATATATATATATATATATATATATATATATATATATATATATATATATATACATATATATATTCTAAGACTTAGTGTTCCAGTTTGTGTCCATTAACAAAAGTGGATATAGGTGGCCGGCTCCTGCACTGGATACTTGATGTGTGCCACGTAACATGTATTCAACTTCATTTTTGTAGCCTTGACGCAACACAGCTGACTTTCTGTTCGAGAGATAGCCGAGCAACCAGTGAAGGAGCCGGCCACCTGTATCCATTTTTTTCTAGCGCGTGGAAAACAACTTGCTTATCAGCAATATCCAAAGCAGCTTTTAGATCAAGAAATGTGATGTGCTTATGCCGCCTGTCCCCTTAAAGTGTTAGGAAAGTAATGAAACAGTTGTGTGTACACTTTTCCCATGTGTAAAACCATTGATAAGAGGTGAGAGATGTTCTTGGAGGCTGTTTCATAGTCTGTTGGGCACCATTCTCTCAAGAATTTTTCTACCCCTCCTCAGGGAGATGGTGCGAAATTCATCTGGTTGATTGTATTCAGGAAGTGGTTCAGCTAGGCTGCTTGCCTATAACAAGGGTACATGAATTCGTGGCATAACTCGTATTATACAGCATTTATAATGGGTTACCAGGTACACATCTTACAAGTCTGATGATATCGTAATTGATACCATCCTCCCCAGGCGCTCTCCCCTTTACCCTTGTTAAGGGCTGCATGAAGTTCACACTCAGTAAATGGCACGTCACATTCATCATGTTGCTTGTTGACGATGTATTGTGTAAGATCTTCTCTTTCTTTCGATCTGTTGTACAGAGTATCCCTTGTCTGAGGCGGCAGCATGCCCTAGCTAGAAGTATGAACCCATTACGTGATTAATTGGTTAGGTTTTCGGAGCGGGTTGAAATGAGATATTTGTTTGTTTTCGTTTCCATTCCTTCTGTTAATACACATCCTAATTTAGTCCACCGACAAACTGTTCCCAGTCATTTCATCTAAGTTTAGTCATTCGTTCCCTCGCTGCTGCGAGAGATGTTTGAAATAGTTTTAGCATTCTAGGTGTTCGAAGTTGTCTATAGCCTTTTGCCTTTTTGCTCAGCTGTAAATCTGAGCAGTTTCAGTTCGGGGTGATTATAGTACTGACGTCAGCTCGCTTTGCTGGAAGAGGTTGTGTATAGAAGTCTGAAGGTTAACATTGAAATTATGTACATTTGTGAGAGTTCATGATCATTGTAGCAGTCAAAGGTATAATCTATGAACTTATTTTGATGTTCTCGTTTCACTATTGATGTTATTCTGTTCAGTCTGACGCCAGGTAAGTTGGCATTAAATCTGTGTGATGTAACCGTTTGTGGCGAGTGGTCGGACATAAGATCCTCAACAGTGGTATGAGGCTCTCCCTTCCCCTCTGTTTTCCCTCCACACTCCCTCCCTGTGCGGGTCTGCAATGCTCCCTCCACACTCCCTCCCTGTGCGGGTCTGCAATGCTCCCTCCACGTTTATTTCATGGTTACTCCGCGCTCTTGTCGAACTTCCTCCATGATATTTTCTTTGGTCCTTCTATGTCTCCTCCGCTGATCCTTCAGTTCCAGGTTCCTTCCTAGCTTCTCCCATGTACTATCCTCGTTTTCGTTACCCCTCTCTTCGCTCCATCCGTGATTATTGCAAGTCAGTTGCCTCCGAGCTCTTCCTCATCTTCTCCAATGCTTCCTGCATGATCCTGTCACGCTCCTTCCACTTTACTTCCACCACGCCTCTTCCATCCTCCCTCCTACTCCATCCTTCCCTAGTCTTCGCCTTTTTTACACACCTGCCACTCGCCGCATGTCATCCATCCATCCTCCCTACACTTTGTATGCTCCAGTTCTCTCCATTTGTGTATATTCCTCGTCTTCCTTATTTCCTTATTGATTCGTATTCCATCCCTTTTGTCTGTACGATCGATCTATATCGTACTTATACTTTATTTACTTTCCTACCACACTGTTCATGCCATCCTGCCTTGCTTACTTATACACTCCTTTAATGCTCCCTCCATATCACTCCACTACCCCTCCGTGTTACTCATCTCTTCCTCCATGTCATTCTGCCCTCCCTCCTCCAACTACCGTCTTACCAGCCTTACTTCAGTTCTAGGTTTCAAGGCTGTAAATATTAACTGCGAAATGAAAGATACAATGCTCACGCTTCACAATACCCCGGTCAAACTTATTTTATTTTTAATGGTAGCTGAGACGGCACGGGCAATTGAGGCCCTAATCAAGGAAAGTGATTGGTTCTCAGTGAATGTAGGTTTGCGGCAGGGGTGTGTGATGTCTCCATGGTTGTTTAATATGTTTATGGATAGGGTTGTTAGGGAGGTGAATGCAAGAGTTTTGGAAAGAGGGGCAAGTATGCAGTCTGCTGTGGATGAGAGAGCTTGGGAAGTGAGTCAGTTGTTGTTCGCTGATGATACAGCGCTGGTGGCTGATTCATGTGAGAAACTGCAGAAGCTGGTGACTGAGTTTGGTAAAGTGTGTGAAAGAAGAAAGTTAAGAGTAAATGTGAATAAGAGCAAGGTTATTAGGTACAGTAGGGTTGAGGGTCAAGTCAATTGGGAGGTAAGTTTGAATGGAGAAAAACTGGAGGAAGTAAAGTGTTTTGGATATCTGGGAGTGGATCTGGCAGCGGATGGAACCATGGAAGCGGAAGTGGATCATAGGGTGGGGGAGGGGGCGAAAATCCTGGGAGCCTTGAAGAATGTGTGGAAGTCGATAACATTATCTCGGAAAGCAAAAATGGGTATGTTTGAAGGAATAGTGGTTCCAACAATGTTGTATGGTTGCGAGGCGTGGGCTATGGATAGAGTTGTGCGCAGGAGGGTGGATGTGCTGGAAATGAGATGTTTGAGGACAATGTGTGGTGTGAGGTGGTTTGATCGAGTAAGTAATGTAAGCGTAAGAGAGATGTGTGGAAATAAAAAGAGCGTGGTTGAGAGAGCAGAAGAGGGTGTTTTGAAATGGTTTGGGCACATGGAGAGAATGAGTGAGGAAAGATTGACCAAGAGGATATATGTGTCGAGGTGGAGGGAACGAGGAGAAGTGGGAGACCAAATTGGAGGTGGAAAGATGGTGTGAAAAAGATTTTGAGTGATCGGGGCCTTAACATGCAGGAGGGTGAAAGGCGGGCAAGGAATAGAGTGAATTGGATCGATGTGGTATACCGGGGTTGACGTGCTGTCAGTGGATTGAATCAGGGCATGTGAAGCGTCTGGGGTAAACCATGGAAAGTTGTGTGGGGCCTGGATGTGGAAAGGGAGCTGTGGTTTCGGGCATTATTGCATGACAGCTAGAGACTGAGTGTGAAGAATGGGGCCTTTGTTGTCTTTTCCTAGCGCTACATCGCACACATGAGGGGGGAGGGGGATGGTATTCCATGTGTGGCGAGGTGGCGATGGGAATGAATAAAGGCAGACAGTGTGAATTGTGTGCATGGGTATATATGTATGTGTCTGTGTGTGTATATATATATATATGTGTACATTGAGATGTATAGGTATGTATATTTGCGTGTGTGGACGTGTATGTATATACATGTGTATGTGGGTGGGTTGGGCCATTTCTTTCGTCTGTTTCCTTGCGCTACCTCGCAAACGCGCGAGACAGCGACAAAGCAAAATAAATAAATAATATATATATATATATATATATATATATATATATATATATATATATATATATATATATATATATATATATATTCCTTTCTTAGCACAGGGAAATGAAACACGAGAAGCTCCCAAGTGCACTTTCGCGTAATGATCACATCGTCGGGGGAGATACAAGAAAGAAATATAAAAGTCATTTGATATACAATAAAGAGACGTAGCTAGGACGCCATATGGTAAACGATTGACATATTTCTCTCTTGTATCTCCCTTTAATGATGTGATCATTACACGAAAGTGCACTCGGGAACTTATCGTGTTTCATTTCCCTGTGGTAAGAAAGGAATTTAATCGATCGCGCGCTCAACTGTGATCTCTTCCAATATATATATATATATATATATATATATATATATATATATATATATATATATATATATATATATATATAAATTTTTTAGCGTAAGGCAGGTATCCAGTTTATCGCTCAACGCCCAGGTGGTGAATGAACAGCTGGTTTGATTGTGGACCGACACCAGGATTCGAACCTTTGTGCGTCAGGGTCAAGAACGCTCACCGCTACACCACGAGGGTCTATATTCACAATACGCTTTTCATTTCTGTCCACGATATTTGATCAAAGACGAGGGAAAACTAGAGTGAATTCAGAGAAGGCAACAATTCTTGTATTCCTTCACTCAGAAATAAACCTTCGTGAAAAAAAAATCTGAGACATTCTCTTTTATTCTCAGAAAATTAAAACGAATGATGAACTCTCTGAAGATGTAATGCAAGTTTTCGAAACACTAGATAATTTCGACAACATACGAAAATTTCTTCACGTAATATATACAGGTTGAACAAACTGAAATAACAGCATGAAATTAGAGGAAAGAACATGTAACAGCAGTCTCTTTTTTTCTCGTAGAGTTCTAGAACACTGAATGAATCGTCTTCAGATATTGGCAGTGCAAAAGCTTGGCAAATACTTCCTTAGCATGTGTTATTAGTTGATATAATTGTTTCAGGGAGGAAAATCAGACATATAAATTCATTTTGAAGATCAACCACATTTTTTTTTTCAGATTTGAGTCTCTCTCTCTCTCTCTCTCTCTCTCTCTCTCTCTCTCTCTCTCTCTCTCTCTCTCTCTCTCTCTCTCTCTCTCTCTCTCTCTCTCTCTCTCTCTCTCTCTCTGTCTCTCTCTCTCTCTCTCTCTCTCTCTCTCTCTCTCTCTCTCTCTCTCTCTCTCCCCACAGAACACAGCCACAGTCACTGTAAGGGACTTTCCCTGTAGAATATCCATGTTAGTATACTCCCTCCATGGTGTTCCTTCTCAGCCTTTTCCTGCCGTCTCATTTGCCAAGGGGAGTGGGAGGTAGAGAACATGCCCTCTGCTGTGCTCTCCTGTCTCTGCCATACATAGGTGTATGACCTCAGAATATTATCACTGTCTTCCAACAGGTAACCTCGTCGTGGACAGTCAGGTCTCCTGCTGTATCTGTGCTTCCCATATACCTACCATGTAGTAGAGGTACTTCCTCCCTCACCATATCTCTCTTGCCCTTCTCCCTACGTCACTCCACCCTCCCTCCATGCTACTTCACTCTCCGTATCATGCTACTCTTCCTTCATGCCACTCCACCCTGCTTCTCATTCCACTCTCCCTCCTTCTCACGCCACCCACCCTCCCTGCTGTAAGGAGAAAGTCCACTGCTATTCGCAGTTACGAAATTCTCTCTCTCTCTCTCTCTCTCTCTCTCTCTCTCTCTCTCTCTCTCTCTCTCTCTCTCTCTCTCTCTCTCTCTCGCCATATCATCCGAGTCCTGGATGGCTGACTCCAAGGAGTAGGGATGTGTGTATCATGGACTACCCTGTCATTACCATGGTTGTGTTGCCTGGCACCCACGATATGTGGCGTTGTGAGATGTTACGCTGTTTCTGTGGAGGTTGGTCCGCGTGGGGGCCCAGTTAACCAGGCTTTGTTTCCCTGCTTTGGTGCGGGCTTTATGTGAGCTCTGCATGAAGATACCGACCACAGAGGAGGAGGAGGAGGGGAGGAGAATCGTTTATCCCTTGTTCCTTACCTGCGTCTATTCGTGGCCATTTTTCTCTTATTGTTCTGATGTTTTGTATTGTGGACAATAGTCTACCAGAATTGCTTCTCGATGTTGTGTTTTGCTTTTGAGTATTGTGTTATTTCATGATAGACATACATATCACTTTTTACGTAGATATAGATACATATTGATTTTCCTTTAGAGTTTTATGTTATATAACGAAGTTTGCGAACTTAAGAACCTGTGAAGAAAAATCTCAAATTGTTGAAAGATCGTAATCCAAGTCAGGCGAATGAGCTTCAAGTTAGCAGTTGTAGACCAGAGAAATGTAATTTGTGAGTAATTAGGGTACGCTGGGAGGGACGTGTCATTCACTGCTCGTCGGTGGAACACGTTCGAAAACTGATTCGTACAACGAACGAATCAGATCATTGTCTGTCTAGTGGTGTCTCAAGCGGGCTGAAAAGCTCTGAATACTTAAAGGGTTTGATGAAGACTCGAAAATTACATAGATTTAAAGAGTACTTCCAGTTTGTCTTGGTGAACTAGAGGTTGGTTTTCACAGGGGTTGAGACGACCTTGAGGTAGTGTTCCGAACACCAGCGAACGTTCCCTGGGAACCGGTCACCCCACACCCTCACATCGCAGGGCTGGACTCACATCTTTGTGGTCTGTCCCTCGATTCATAGGTACGAAGGTCAGGACTGCGTCAACTGCTGGCGTCCGCCGCCGTGTGTTCTCTCGTGTACACAAGTGTCAGTGTACTGCTCCGGCCATACAGAGACGTGGTTTGGTCCTGAGGATTATGCAATGCTTGCCTGTGTAATGATGCTATTTACTTGCGTTGTGCCGACACGTAACAGTTTTCCTTAATGACTCATTTTGTCGTTATCATATTTTTATCATTTACCTGCTGTTAACACTTGGCTTCTCTTATCTACTGAGTGTTATCCATTACCTACCTGGCACTCACTGATTACAAACATATGACTTGTGTTATTTCAGTTTCTCAGTATTTTCCGTTTTCCTTGCACGGTATCTAAGTTACTTGCGTAATTGGAAACGACATGTCTCTTATCTGTGTTTATCTTTTGCATGTCACTTGCCTGCCCCTAGCTTTATCTCTTCCCCTACTACGGGCGTGACATGTCATCTTGTCCTTCTGTTACAGAAATCATTTGTCTTTTCTCCCCGCCCCCCTTCAGCATTACCAAGGATAGACTACGCTAGATCAGGTTAGATTTGTACCCTTACCTAACCCTAACCAAATCTAACGTAATCTAACAGCCGAGTCTAACGCTGGGGATGGGGCACCAGTCTTCAGGGGAACCCGTTTTTTTTCCTCATTTCCTTTTTTTTTCATCATTGGATTAATTTCCTCTATAGATCAGCACCCTGATCCTAGCCTTTCACTCGACCCGGTCCAAAAAAAAACCCCGGTTAAGTCGAGGATATGCTGAAGTTTGGCGTCGCGAGCTGTGGTAAAGATGCGTCTGTCAAGGGCGAAGTGATAATGCTTTGGTCGGGGGGTGAGGTCGCAATGATGTTGTGTGGAGGGGTTTAGTGTAGATGGGTTCGGTGGCGTCACCCGCTGCAAGTGAACATGGTGGTGAGTGATGGTGTGGAGGGAGGGAGACCACACTTGCTCGGGAATGTTGACGTTTATAATCAAACTGTCTTCTTTTGTTTTTTTCCAAATCTATTGTTCAGGAGGTTCCGTATATATTCCTGGTGTCCTCCAGCCCATGATCAAGGGGTTGAGGTCACTTACGGATCATCCCTGTTATCTTGTTATCTCGAAGGTTAGTCAATATCAGTATTCTTTTTTTTTCTAACTTCCGCGTTCTTATCAGCCTCGGCTGCCTGCTGTGTTGCTGGCAGTCGCTCTCGTCCAAGGTTTGTGCAGTTTTTCCTCTGCATCCTGACACAGACCGCGGGGGACGGGTCCCTGTCCGTGTGTGCTTCCTGTTGTCCGTCCTTCACTCTGTCCCAGGTCCATCTGTTTCTCTGTCCGTCCGTCCGTCCATGCGTTTCTCCATCTATTTGTCCTGAAAGACCTAACCTGGAACTGGTTGGTCAGGTCTTTTAAGACACTGGTTATGATCCTTGGGTGTTGAGGAGGGAAGGGGGGGGGATGGTTGTGGGGGGTGGGGGGGGTGGGGGGTTGCGTCCCTCGCTCGTCCGTGATGGTTTGTGATTGTGACCCAGAGTTGATCACCTTGGCTGGCGGAGTCGTACTGATGATCTGTCTCGCCGAGTTCGACTGCGGGGGTCTTGCTTCACACTTTCGTAACGAATTCGTGTTGCGGGTGTGTGTGTGTGTGTGTGTGTGTGTGGAGAGGAGTTGTGCTGCTGAATTGAGTTGTGCTGTTTTGTTGCATGTTTGTGTTGCAGGCGTAAACTCCAGTGTTGGTAGTTCTTTTGTTCTATGAATGGTAGTAAATCTTGTTGACATGCTTACGTTTCGTCGCAGCTGATGTCGTAGCCCTTTTACGCCTTCGTATCTCTACGCAGTCATGTTTATCTCCCCCGACCCCCCCATTCGTCTCGGAGTTTCCGCATACCTCCATTGTTGTAACACAGCTTCGTGTGTTACGGTGGTACGTCAAATGACACACCTGGTGTCTGTGGCAGTGACGACACCACAGGCGGGTACACGATGTCAGTTCACCACATTTTTCCAGGATCCGTACCGGCCATGATGGTGGCCACTAGATATAGGCATTACGACGGTCCTTGTGTTCATAACCGAATGTTTATGTTTTCCTCAGATGTGCCCCACTCACCAACGATGCCTTCTGTGACGTTATCCGCAGGATATCCTTTACGATATGACGTATGACGCCGTGCCAGTCACTGTGTAGTATGCCAGCCTCGCTGTGCGTAAGGTCATGTGACCATCCTGAAGGAGGGGTCGCAGTGGACAAGAACCATGATTGTCGTTGTTTGGGCGAGGTTGCCTGCGTCGCCCTCCGGGTTGAGGTGGGAGACTGGGTGGCCAGGTATGTCGTACACACGCATGAGCCACCGTGGTGTAGTGGTTAGCGTTACTGAGCATGAATGAGCACTTGCCTCCGCCCCTCTAGGGTTAGGCCCTTACGGGTTCGAGGCCTGGGGGTGGCAGTAGGACCATACCGAACCCAGGTGTTCATCTTCCCCGTGGACTTAGTTGATAAATGGGTACCTGGCAAATTGTGTATGTGTGTGTGTGTGTGTGTGTGTGTGTGTGTGTGTGTGTGTGTATACATAGGAGTAAAGACATAGTACATATATATACAAGGTTAAGAGACGGGGCAACACGAGTTTTGTAAAATTCTCACAAAAATAGTAATGACAAATATTGATCACAAACACACGTCTCAGTAACGCTTGCCTCACCCCAACAACCTTGAAGGTGTATTCTAAAATACATACGAGTATAGCCGGGTGTTGCCCACCAAGCCTTGCGCTTAAGGCCACACAGATAACACACAAGGTTTCGGAGAGGAAGTGTAAGGTTTGGAGAGGAAACGTCCAGGGAAAATGGATATGATATGACAACCAGATGGAGATTTAAAGTCACTTAGTGTATAGCCTTACTGTATTATGTTGTGATGTGTTGCATGATTGTATTGTGCTATGCTGTATGTACTTAGATACGTTACTGTATTGTATTATGTATCCTTGCGTCATACATTGCGATGTATTTTCCTGTAATTCGTTGTATGGTAATGTTTACTGTCCTACCAGAGGCTTATTATCCCATATTTATTACAATGTGGAATTGTATTTTCCTACTGTATTCTTAAATATTTTCCTGACTGTTTTCCCATGCAACGAGATGTGTTAGGCAATACAGTGTTTCTGTATCGTAATAATATGTTGTCTCAGGTATAGTGTGTACACTAACGTTACGGTTACATTATAACGTTGTTTGATGATCATGCAGTGTACACTCTTCTGTTGTAACGCTGGGTTACGTAACACATCATTTTAATCTCCGGTGAAGTGTTACTGTTATCTTTCCATGTACATTTACGTGGAAGTGAATGACGTAAAATGTGCAAAGTTGTATTGCGTCACGTCTCGTATGTCGTCAGTGTGTTGCGTTTTGTCGCGTTCTCTAATGATGTTATATCATTGTATTCCTCCATCATGTGCACTACTGTAAACACTGTATTATATATATATATATATATATATATATATATATATATATATATATATATATATATATATATATATATATATAGTTAAGGATCACAATTTTGCGTGTGATCAAATATATTCCTATGAGTCTACGGGGATGATGAAACACGTTAAGTTCCCAAGTGCACTTTCGTGAGCAAAGTTTGTAAACGTATTGTCTGATAGGATAGATTTTTGGCCGTCGTATCAAAACAAGAAAAACATTTTGTATCATGTCTGTTCCTTTCTCTCTCTCCCTCTCGACCTATCTCTGTATATGCATGCATGTATGTATGTATGTATTTATATCTATCTCTGTATATGTGCTTGTGCATCAGTTTTTATCTGTGTGTGTGTGTGTGTGTGTGTGTGTGTGTTTGGCTGTGTATGGCAGGAATTTCATTAGTGTCCAAGGGATGTTACTTGCTTATTCATTTAGTTAATTAGTTTACAAGAGCCAGGGACACTGGGGCTGTGGAGGAGGGGAGGCGTGAACCCTGCCTCCTCCGGAACGAACACGAGGAGTTTACACTCCAGACCCAGCCCTAATGTCTGGCTGGGCTGAGTACACTGTTCATCCTCAATAGTTATCTCAGTTTTCTCTATCAACGAACGTCATCCAGGATGACGATACACTCGAACCCTATTGTATTATACAGCAACAGCTGATGTATCACATACATCAGAGAGCTATAACTGATTGTGAGTGATTCATTGTGTCGTGATAGAGTATGTTAACTTGTGCCGTATACTGTGGCTATCTAATGGTTTGTCTTACATGTCCTGGTGTTCTGTGATGATCCCTCATGACTTATTATATCCTCTCTACCTCCGCAGCTGACCCCTTGGTGACCCTGACCCCCCCCCGCACGTGAGCCAGGTCACCAGCATCGAACACGTCCCGGTCTCGCGTGAGTAGATCACTCGCCCCCCCTTTTTTCCCCTTTATCATTCAGCTTTGATGTTGTAGATCATTTCCTACATTGTGACATTATTGTCATCTACATGTGCAAGCATGAATTCAGTTACCCTCTGTGTACGACGTTACACACACACACACACACACACACACACACACACACACGCATACGTCAAACGAATTTTGCAGTAGAGGAATCGTGCGTTCATCAGTCACAACAACAACAACAACCTTTTGCAAGTAACTTTGCGACAACGTGTCACGCGAGGTACGAGCCTCCGCGAGGACGGACAGTCACCCAGCGTGGAGCTGCATTTAGTACAGGCCAACATCGGCCACTTGTATGGTGAAGAATTAATTGGCTGTGTCGACCGAAGGCAGTGAGGTCACACACCAAATTAATTACCACTTCGCCAACATTTGCCAACGATTACCACAACGCGACATCAGCTCCCTCCCAGAATACCTACCAACCACATCTCCCTCGAAGACAATAGAAGAATATCAAGTAGCTAAGCGCCTTCACCGCCTTAAAACCAAGGGTTCAACCACACTCGTATATCTTCCGGTGAAACTATACAAGGAATTCTCCCATGAATTAGCTACACCGCTAACTGCCGTAATTAATGCTTCACTCAAACAATCTAAATGACCCACAGCTTGGGAGACAGCATATGTCACTCCACTACCAAATCCACCAACCCAAAGTCTCTTTATAGTTTACGCCCTGTCTAATTTGTGAAAGTTTTGTGTTTGTCTGGGCCTTATGCTGACACTGCTGGTTCAGTTTGGAAACATGAAGTCTTCCTCCACTACTCACTGCTTTGTCAGCCTCCTAGACTTCGTGTACCGCAAGTTGGAGAAGCGCAAGACCTCGGGGACACTCACCTTTGTATACTTCACGAAGACATTCTGCTTGGTAAACCATAACATCGTCATAAAGAAAGCCGTCGACCTGAGACTACCTGGGTGTCTCGTCTCGTAGTTGGCGGACTCTTTGACCGGGAGACATCAAACCGTCCGCTTCAGGGGAGCCACATCGAACTCACTGCCCCTAACAGGCGGTGTACCACAGGGCACTATGATGGGGCCTCTCTACTCTCTCACCCTCATCACTGACGCCCTGAGGCGCACACAAACCTCCGCTGAAAGTACGTGACGACTCCACCTTTGGCATCACCATCAACAACAACAACTCCCCTTGACCTCAGTGCTCTTCAGCACATCATCAACAACCTTCAGGAGTGGAGGACTTATCAACATCAAGACTGTGATGATGCACATCAACCTGGGTGCGGACAACATCCTGCACCCACCTGACATCACACTAGACCCCAACATCCTACGGGTAGTAAGGGACTTCAAAACATCTTGGACTCGCTATACACAGCGGTTTAAACTGGAAGTCATTCCAGGGGTATCTTCCTCGTGCCGTCTGTACCTTCTCCGGCGGCTGAAGTCACGAGACGTTCCGCCACTTGAGCTCAGGAATGTCGATACTTCCTTCATTCTACCTTAGCTCACTTACGCCTCCCCAGCCTGGTCCTCATCACTAACTGTTACACACAGAGGGACCTGCGGGAAGAGTGCAGAAATGGACATGCAGTATCACTCTAGTCCCTTCTTGAACCAGCTGCCAAGAGGTCCCTCATCTCGCTGAGCCTGTCCATCCCTCTCCGACCAACACCGTCGGCAGCTCACACGGCAGTTTGGCAATAAACTGCTGACACACACACACACACACACACACACACACACACCCGTCACAGACACCCGCTCCTCCCTGCTTCCCCAACCCACCCCTCGACGCCCCTCCAGCACGGACCGCCGTTCGTCACCACAATCGACTTGTTCCAGTCAGAGATCGTACAGATAAGAACAGTCCTACACCTCCCATTGTGAACATCATAAACAATCCATGAACAAGTGCATAGCTAAGTAAACAGCTCAATTTTTTCTTAGGCTATGTGGTGTGTTAACTATTGTTACTGTAACTGTTCATCCCATAATTTTAACGTAAATGCATACATAAAGTACAAACCATAGTATTTTCTGTGTAAACTTTCCTGTTTATCTGCCACCCTGACTATCTAGATGTACCTCCCTCACGTACTTATTTTTTTTCATCCACATCGTGGTAATATCCAGCCCCACCCACCCTGAACTTAAGCTCTTCTATGATTAGATAACCAGACACTATCATGACCTCCAACCTCTATAGTGCTATCTGTAATGCCTCAAGCGGTGCATTCTCAGCCATACTGCCGCCCAATGCCAGTATACCGTTAAATATTTACTTACACACACACACACACACACACACACACACACACACACACACACACACACACACACACTTGCTTCCTCGGTGCTGAGGTTAATGTAACTCAGACATGAAGACATGACAAGATCTCACATATGACATACGACTGACATGATCTCAGACGTGGCAAGAAATGACACACCAGATGTGGCATGAGCTGATTTATGACACATCCATGGCTCTATTGGAGAAGTGAACGTCGTAACATCTTGGGCATGATGCCCACATGACACCACCTCAGATGTGTGGGAAAACATGATGCCATCTCACATATGACGTAGACCTGGCATCATCTCAGTATGACGTGACGACATATCAACATGGAGCAGACATGGCAACGTAAGAAACAGACGTGACAGCAGATCAGGACGAAGCAGACGTGACAGCAGATCAGGACGAAGCAGACGTGACAGCAGATCATGACGACGCAGACGTGACAGAAGATCAGGACGAAGCAGACGTGACAGCAGATCAGGACGAAGCAGACGTGACAGCAGATCTGGACGACGCAAACGTGACAGAAGATCAGGACGAAGCAGACGTGACAGCAGATCAGGACGAAGCAGACGTGACAGCAGATCAGGAGGAAGCAGACGTGACAGATGAGGTAGACTTGCCTGACGCGACACATCATACAGGGGGGGTCTCGACAGTCGCCCGTGGAGCGCGTCACGTTCGTGGGTGCATCGCATCGCGTCACACGTCACATCTGGCCGAGTGAGAGGCTACAGCAGCGCATTACGATCCGTTACGTGCGTCCGTGACGAGTGTGTGATGTGACGGTGACGCGTATAGCTCTCTCTCTCTCTCTCTCTCTCTCTCTCTCTCTGGTAGGGAGCAGGTGGGAGGCCGCCACCGACCAGGGAGGTACTGCACCACCAGTACTAACCCGCTTGAGTATCGGGAGTGAGAGTAACGGCTGCGCTGTGAGTCACCACTTCGGTGGCTGTCAAGTGTCACTCCTTAGGCCCAGGTAGATGTCTTATCCTTCCGCTTCGCCCACGCGTGGGCTGTTGGCATTCAGACCACACACACGGCACCACATGCCTCGCACAACTCGTTGTTCTTAACTCTGAAGATTCTCCTACGGTGAGCGGCACGCGCCAGCTAGCCCAGCCCCTTGACCAAAAAAAAAAAAAAAACTTTGTACGTTTTCATACGTACGTGAGTCCTCTCTCTCTCTCTCTCTCTCTCTCTCTCTCTCTCTCTCTCTCTCTCTCTCTCTCTCTCTCTCTCTCTCCTGGTTGGACAGTGTGTACCCTCACCACCAATACTCACCAAGTGAACGTCCTCCAGACGTGTCCCTCACGACGATCAGGGAAAAAAAAAAACTACCACTGACGACCATTTTGTACTGATGAAACCCTCGAGTCACTCACTCCGTGCAGACTCAGGAGGTTTATGAGTCGAAAAGAAAGACTCTCACAACGGTGTTGTAGGAGAAACACTCGCAACACATATGAAAAAATGATGTGCAGCAACTCAAGGGTGGGCCGTTTTGATACCTGCTTCTTTCCCTACACGTCGAAGCTTTGGAACTCTCTACCTTCTCATGCCTTTCCCATTTCAAAAGACAAAGTTTTTCACTTTCTTGAAAATGCATAGATACTTTTCCCTGTCTTTTCTTTTCCCGTTTCATAATCTTATATTTCATTTAAGGCCCGGCCTTGATGTGGACTTGTGCCCATGACTGGAGCCTCCAACATTAAAGAAAATGCACTTACGGCTTGGCTCGTATACACGTCGTGACAGTACGGCACACCCTTCCCGTGCCATGTGGTGACGACACATCACGTCGGGGGAAAATCACGTGGTGGGGTGTGGTGTGTGTGGAGGGCGGCTTGCCACACACGACTGAGGTGACCCGAGACTCAGATGACTGAACTGATTGAGAGGTGACTGACATGACTTAGGCGACTGAGGAGTTGAAGCCTCCCTCAGGTGAAGGATGGTGACGCCCCTGGGTACCCCAGGTCTCCCGGGAGAGAGAGAGAGAGGGAGAGAGAGAGAGAGAGAGAGAGAGAGAGAGAGAGAGAGAGAGAGGGGCTGGATTAAGTGCCCTGGTTGTTTGGCTGGACCTGGGGTATCAGGATTATATTCAGGACCTGGGGATCTATGATATGCATATAGATTGGGTGCGTTCACTGTCACCCTGCATACACAGACACTCATACACTCTCAGATGAACACACACACACACACACACACACACACACACACACACACACACACACACACACACACACACACACACACACACACACACACACACACACACACACTCAGCTAGCCACGGTACCACACTATTGGTCGAATCACAACAAAATAGCGCTCACACTAAGCCACACTTTTTTACCCACTCACACTTAGATTGATATACCCAACTGGCTCAACCACAGAGTGATTCGCATACTTTGAACGTAGACGCCCTCGCTCACAGACACACTTATGATAAGACACACCCTCCTGAAATGCACAGGCACACACTGTGTTATCCCAGTTACACTTTTACCTAGAGAAGCTGAAGCCTCCAACATTCTTGTACCTAAACACACATCGGCAGTTGTACAGCGTAGGGAGGACACCATATCACTTTATGAACGTCTACGTAAATCCCAACACCAGATTTGTTAAGGTTACAGATTAAAGGAAGAGGTAGCCAAACGTCGTGTAAAACATGAGAAAAAAATGTTCAGAAATCAGTATAAAAGTATTTCTCTTTGCTTATAGGTTTTATATTGTCACTCATGGCTTACTTCCAGGTTCTGCATTGTTTTCGTTAACAAGTATTGAACGGTTCGTCCGCGAGTGGCGCTTCCTGTATCGTTTAGACAACTGATATAATAACAAAGTGGTTGATGCTCCGTAAAGAGCCATCGACTCTTCCCTCAGTAATTTTGATTTTAGGTCAAGTTAGGTAAGGTTGGCTTGAGTAAGGTTACGGCAGAAGATTTTGTGGTGGCTTCTCCTCCTTTGTGTCCCGTCTGGTGCCGCACGGAGCACCACCACTGGCGTGATGTGAAGGACCAGCGACAGTGTGGGTTGCCGAGGGGAGGAGTGGCATCCTTCAGCATCTGGACCGGGTCGTGACGCTGGGTTTTCAGGCTGGACGCGTACAGTCGTCAGTCCTCCCTGCTCCTTTTTGAACGCCCGTTTGTCTCTGCTCTGTTCACCGTGGTGAGGATGCACACAGCAGTAGATATGTTACTACAACTGTACTGTAAGGTAACTCTCGGACCTTAGGGAAAGCCGAGTGAGGTGTTTTGCTTTGTAGTATTTTAACTCCATGTTTACCCCTCATCTTCAAAAACCCTCCCCATTTTCGGTTTACGGTAGATTGGGTAAACTCATTCACAGTCAACCCGCCAGGTGTGACAGTGTTTACCGACTGGAACAGATCGATTTATGTGATTTACGTTAATATTGATCAAGTTGATATCGCGGCGTCCGTACACTAAACACTTTAACCTGAGCACCACCACTTCACACTTTCTCAACACTCGGACACTTTACGCACACACACGCCTGCCAGGCCCTTTTGAAAGGCCTCGACCCTTGATGGTCAGGTTGAAGGTTTGGCCATCATAACCAAGGTCCCGTACGTTCGTGCTCAACGCAGGATCTAATTAAGCGGACATCTGTTCACGTTAGATCAACGATATATGTTCCCCTTTGTGTCAATACATATAAGTCCACCGCTGCAGTATTGATCCGTGGCGATGGTGTGTAGCGAATAAATCAAACGCTAGTGTGTGATTTTCCTGTGTGCAGGTGAGGACCGTAACGAGACGGGGGAGCGGAAAGAGACGGAGGGGGGTTGATGTAAGGGAGGCAGCGTGAGTAAGTGGCGCTGGTGAGGGAAGGAAATGGACGATTGGAGAAAAGAAGGTTAGAGAGAAGAGGAGAAGAAAAGAACTCGATGAGCGTAGCTAAAGTAGCGATAAGGATGATCTTGTGTACATACTGTTCCCTTGTGTCTACCAGATATTTTAGTCTGTCGACCAGTTCGTTAGTGTGTTTGCCGGTTGTTGCAGTGCGTCGACCAGTTGATAAGTTGCCTATCAGTTGTTGCAGTGCGTTTACCTGCTCTTTAGTGCACGTACCAGTTGTTGAGGGTGTGTCGACCACTTGTTGGGGCATCACCCAAGTGCTGTAGTGGGTCTTGTTGGTGTAGTGGAGCGTCGACCAGTTGCTGTAGGCGTCACACAGGACCACCACAAGGCCCGAGGATGTTCCGGCCGGACACTAGGACCAACGATAATGTGGTTCATGTGCTTACGACGGTACCATCCTTGACCACCACGACGGTACAGTCCTTGACCACAACGGTACAGCCCTTGACCACGACGGTACAGTCCTTGAGCACGACGGTACAATCCTTGACTACGATGCTTGACCACAACGGTACAGCCATTGACCACGACGGTACAGTCCTTGACCACAACGGTACAGCCCTTGACCACGGCGGTACAGTCCTTGACCACGACGGTACAGTCCTTTACCATGACGGTACTGGCCTTTACCGTGATGGTACCGTCTTTGAGCTGTGTTAAAGAATTTAAGAACATAGGTAAGGAAATAGAGTTCCGTAGGCATGATATAGAGCATTCTGTTAAACCTTCAGTGAATAGCTAAAGACGCTCTTTAGCTGCACATAGAGAGGAAACGTTATAAGAGAGAATTACTGAGTCAAAGATAAAACAGCGAGAGAGGTTAGGAGTATGTAAGAGAGCAGGGAATGAGCACAGCATTATAAGGAAGAAAAGAGAAACCTTGAAATGATTATCATGGACGAGGCAGGAGCTGACCTGCAACTTTTCCATAAATTCATCAGGCGGTAAATTTTTCCAGTTAGAGACCAGCTAATCAGCCTAAGGGATTAAGAGGGAGGGTTTTTAGAGGATGATGAAGGGATGTGCATGGAACTGAATGACACGATTAGCACTTTGGTTCATAGCGGAAGACACCATAGCCCCAAACACTAGCGAGATTGAATGGGGGTAAAGGTCCTTGAAAGCATTGACATTGAAAAGGACCTAAGCAGACTACCTTACGTCCTTGACCCATATAAGGCTTACGCTCCTGACGAAGTTTCTTCCACATGTGCTGAAAAAGGGTCCCGATAACCTTGGTACACCGCTTGAAATATTGGTCAGTGTGTTGCTGGCGGAGGGCAAAGTATCAGTGAAGTGGAAGACAGCTGACGTCGTGCCTATCGTAAATAAAAGTGACCTAGGAGATTTTACTGAGCTGTAGACCATTTCTTCTGACAAAGTCATTGGGTAAAGCACTAGTAATGGTAGGCCATTTCTTCTGACAAGGTCAGTGGGTAAAGCACGAGTAATGGTAGGCCATTTCTTCTGACAAGGTCAGTGGGTAAAGCACTAGTAATGGTAGGCCATTTCTTCTGACAAGGTCAGTGGGTAAAGCACTAGTAATGGTAGGCCATTTCTTCTGACAAGGTCAGTGGGTAAAGCACTAGTAATGGTATTCAGAGAGCAAGTGGGGAGCTTTAAGAGAAAGGAGATATTGGGTAATTAATCTCAGACTTATCAGAGAGAGTGAACTTAAGATAAGTAGATAAGAGCGTGGATTGTGTGTTCCTGGCCTGCCAGAAACCGTTTAGCACCGTACCACAGAGGAGGCTGGTTTTCTAGAAGCTGGATATTCACGCAGGAGGATGGAGGAGACTGTTTCGTATGACAAAGACGAAGTGGGTTGGGATCACCAGCGGTGTGCTACAAGACCCGGACCTAGGACCGTTGCTTTTCTTGATGTCTGTGAATAACTAACCAAAAGGACTGAATTCGTACTCAGATATGTTTATGGATGACCCTAGAGTAATGAGGAAAGTGAAGAATTATGAAGGCTGCATCAACTTCCTTAGGGGGTCCTAGACAAACGCCAGTGTTGGTCCAGGACGGGGTTGATGAAATTCAACTTGAATAGAAAAAGTAACGAGAAGGGGACACGGTGGAAGATCATGGTGAGACGAATCATATCAAACAGGGACAATGCTGCAGAAATCTGTGTGTACGACTCCGGAGACTACGCTGTACCAAACCTGTGTTCAGAGCCCGATCTTACGAGGAGACATTTTGCTGGCAAATAGAAGTGTTCCGCAAACTATTTGCATCGTGTAATAGTCTAATACCTGACATTACTTAGGTTTAGTCACCGCATCTAAACAAGTTGGGTCACCTCATTTACAGGAATCTAAAGAACTCGAAGAGAAGGTCCACAAGAGGACAAGAATGGTTACAGATTTAGGAGAGTTGAGTTACATTGAGAGATTAGAACCCATGAAGATGTGCACTGTGGAAGAGAGAAGAGCAAGGGTGACTTGATCACAGCAAAATAATTTTGTAAAACAGCTTCATGATGTCGACAGTGACTTACTTAAGATGCAGGTATATAGCAACCAGAGAGCGTACGTAACAAGCAACCAAGCCAGACTCGTGTTAGAAAAGATGTAAGGAAGTATTTCCATAATGTAGCCTGGGAATGGAATAAGGTAAATCATGAAACTCTGAATACTGACGGTATGGTAGAGTTTGAAAAGTTACACCATAGAGAAGGAAGTACAAGAGACGAGACCTGAGGAGCACAGAACGCCCTCTGTGCGCCGTGCAAAATAGGTAATTAGTCCCAGGTCATATGCCATACACTGAACCCCCGCTAAATCAGACATATTGAGTCGACACCCTTCCCCCCTCCCAACACAGGCTGCTGGGGGAGGCACCAGCACCACCACCACCAACAGGACCGACGCGCCGCCTCCCTGTGGACGTTATCGGCCGCTCGTTCTAATTTATGTGACGCACGGATGCCCCCCAGTTTTGCCTAACGACCCCGACTGGGTAACGAATGTCCCGCCCAGCCAGGATGACCCCGGATATCTGGAGACCCCGAACGTTTTAACTAATACAACCTTGACGTATGGGTGAAGATACCGCCGCACGGAACTGCCTGGTTAACCACGGGCGTGAGATACTCCGATTGGAAGGTTTATTAAGAGGAATTTAACCTCGTCTCTTCAAGGATGGCGAAGACGTGGGGATGTCTGCGAGTGGATGAGACGAGATCAGGACGAGACGACTCATCCAGATCCTCCGGTTGTAACCGAAGGATCTGGTTGAGCTGCGGCACATGTGGGCCTACTTGAAGGATGGGGGAGATGTGGGGTGTAGTTTAGTTTGAGACTGACTAACGCGAAGGAAATCACACGAATCGACTTTGTTGTTGTAGGATGATATGTGAGGATGAGCCTGACTCAGGTATTGTCTGTGAAGGAACGAGACTTCCTGGTGGATATGAGGATGGCTGTTTTTACAGGCTCGTCATGGACAAAAGTCCACATCGAGTTCTGGTCTTAATTGGAATATAGAGAGGTTAATGAAAGGGAGAATTAAGAGACAAGGGAAGGTATTTACGAATTTTGGAGGAAGTGAAAAACCTGTTTTTTGAAAATGTGTCAAGTCATAGTTACTGGGAAAGACATGAGAGGATAGAGAGTTCTAAAGCTTCGAGGTGTAGGGAAAGAAACAGTTACCAAAACGGCCCACCATTGAATTCCCAATGGGCACAGTAGACGTGTGACGCAGCAGTTTGCCGAGTATTGCATGGTCTAGTTATTGGTGGAGTCACACGAGCAAAAACCAAAGTAATACATATAGAAGAGGGAAAGTGAACCAACATTGCTGCGTAGGGCAAGTGGGTCAAGTCTGGAAGTTAGCCTGGGAGAGTTGTGTTTTTGTGTGACTGAGTCTGGGTGTATTTGATAATGCCAGGTGTATGCTTGTATCTATGTGACTGCTGTTTGTGATTACTTTATATATCTGTAATGAGGAGGGAGCTTTACATTCATGCCGCTTCGTCTCTTACCAATATATATACATACTGTGTCTTATAAGTATACGCATACATATACACGCCCCAGCGTACCTCAGAAACCCATTCATCGACCATCCTCAAATGGGAGGTTGAACAACTTGGTTGGCTGGACGGTGGTTCCCCTGTCCAGGTTTCGAACCTGGGCACATTAAATTGATGAGTCGCAACGCAAGCCACTGCACTGTGGAGGTTTGTATATTCATGAGTATGTCTGGAAGTGTGTGGTAGACTGTGATTGCGTGTCTAAGTGTCTGTGACTGCACCTTAGTGTTTGTCTGTAAGTGTCTAGATGTATGTCGAGGTTTGATAGTACCTGGGTGTTTTTCTAAGTGTCCAGTTTGTCTGAAAAGGAGTGTTAAGTGTATATGAGTTTATTTAGGAATGAGTTGTGCAAAATGAGAGTCTTTCTTGTGAGTTTAGGTCAGTGTGTGTGTGTGTGTGTGTGTGTGTGTGTGTGTGTGAGGTGTCAGAGTGTGAGAACATCTGGGGATGTCAGGGTTAAGTCTGGGTCATTGTGTTCTCTGAGCTCGATGATGTTAACATATAAATGATGACGAAAATGATATAGATCGATACGTTACAGGTGTTGGAACAATGCTACACTTGCCGAGTTGAGTTGAAGCAAGTCTACCTGCGCAGCGGCGAGGTTTAACCCAAAGTTTTCGAAATGAGGCGAAAATAAGGAGTTAGGTAACGAGGAACCACGAAGGACAGAAATGAGCACAACTTTTCAAGACCTCACTTAACTTTCCTCAGGGGGTCTAGATTTACCGTAACTTTCAATGTTATTTTAGAAATCTGTTTATTGTCATGTGTGCGCGTCCCTCCACACTGTCAGCTATGGAGACGAGTGGGGGACACGCTGTAAAGAAAATTCCTTTAAACGTTCGTACATGAATATTCCTGAAATGATTCATTTTACTTTTTTTGTGTGTGGAGGTTTAAGGGGGGGGGGGGAGTCACTTATGGGGTAAAAATGATCTAAGCTAAAAAGTTCATCAAACTTCGAGACAAGAACGATCAAACTAGTCGTTCTTTGAGTGCCAATTTGTGGGCACACGATCGTCGGCAGTATGTGGGAGTACGCAAGAGAGACAGTTAACAGGAGACCTGATGGTCCGTGATGACAAGGTTATTCTACAGGAGGAGAATATAAACAGACTGGAGAATGAACCAGAAATCGCGTCCCCATCCACCATTACCCGCGAACACAACAACAGTAAGGTACATTGCTGAGAAGGAGCATCACACTGTATAGAGAGGGTATACTGATGACGGAATTCTACAGGAAAGTGTTCATGGTGATAATAACCCGGTAAAGTTGCTGATGGTTAATACTCCGGCTGGAGATATGCAACGGAAAGAAGATTAAAGGCGATGATTTTATGCTTCAAAGATGAAAACTTTGTTTTCCTGTCTTTACCAGACTTAGTCGTAAATGATGGCTAATTTTAATGAAATATTTATCTGGCTGTCTTTAAAAGGTGCTCATGGTTTTTCTCTTTGGCATCTGCTGTCGGTATAACCCAGAGTTCCACAACTCTACACATGAAGAAGTAAACTGTCTACATTAGTAATGTTTCGCCTGTTGATATAATGCCGTCGTTTCTGGTGTTTGAATCATTATCTAGAATGATGTTAGTATGTTATATCGTCAGTTGTTTACCACTTTGTATTTAGTATATTATGATTTGAAGAGAGAGAGAGGAGAGAGAGAGAGAGAGAGAGAGAGAGAGAGAGAGAGAGAGAGAGAGAGAGAGAGAGAGAGAGAGAGAATTTCAGATGTCTGAGTCTTTCTTCACAGGTTTTCTTTCTTTTACCTGAGAGGCAGAATTATTTTCGTTGCTCTTCTCTGAATTCGTTCTAGTTCCAAATGAGGTCTCACCAGGACGCACTAAAGCGTGAGTGTTGGATGCATCGTTTTATAATGTATATTTCCATGTATGATGCCTGACTGGTCATAAAATCTTTCCTTTACCAGTGCTGTCCGTGCGGGGAGCCAGTGCACGAATCCCACTGTTATTTTCCAACGAAGCGTATCTTAAATACCCACTAAAAAATGGGAGTCTATATTATCAACAGCTACAGCGTTTTACAGAACAGGATAAAATGGTTAACTAAGCAGTAAACAGACGAGTTCAGATAAACACAAGTAGCAACATTTTCCCTCACAGTGAAATGTGTGAAGTAAAACATGTATATGGAGAAAG
>NC_092235.1:47158089-47273089 GCF_036320965.1 Panulirus ornatus | reverse complement strand
TGTTTGAAGGAATAGTGGTTCCAACAATGTTGTATGGTTGCGAGGCGTGGGCTATGGATAGAGTTGTGCGCAGGAGGATGGATGTGCTGGAAATGAGATGTTTGAGGACAATGTGTGGTGTGAGGTGGTTTGATCGAGTAAGTAACGTAAGGGTAAGAGAGATGTGTGGAAATAAAAAGAGCGTGGTTGAGAGAGCAGAAGAGGGTGTTTTGAAATGGTTTGGGCACATGGAGAGAATGAGTGAGGAAAGATTGACCAAGAGGATATATGTGTCGGAGGTGGAGGGAACCAGGAGAAGAGGGAGACCAAATTGGAGGTGGAAAGATGGAGTGAAAAGGATTTTGTGTGATCGGGGCCTGAACATGCAGGAGGGTGAAAGGAGGGCAAGGAATAGAGTGAATTGGAGCGATGTGGTATACAGGGGTTGACGTGCTGTCAGTGGATTGAATCAAGGCATGTGAAGCGTCCGGGGTAAACCATGGAAAGCTGTGTAGGTATGTATATTTGCGTGTGTGGACGTGTGTATGTACATGTGTATGGGGGGGGTTGGGCCATTTCTTTCGTCTGTTTCCTTGCGCTACCTCGCAAACGCGGGAGACAGCGACAAAGTATAAAAAAAAAAAAAAAAAAAAAAAAAAATATATATATATATATATATATATATATATATATATATATATATATATATATATATATATATATATATATATATATATCAGCCACCAGCGCTGTGTGTGAAAGAAGAAAGTTAAGAGTAAATGTGAATAAGAGCAAGGTTATTAGGTACAGTAGGGTTGAGGGTCAAGTCAATTGGGAGGTAAGTTTGAATGGAGAAAAACTGGAGGAAGTAAAGTGCTTTAGATATCTGGGAGTGGATCTGGCAGCGGATGGAACCATGGAAGCGGAAGTGGATCATAGGGTGGGGGAGGGGGCGAAAATCCTGGGAGCCTTGAAGAATGTTTGGAAGTCGAGAACATTATCTCGGAAAGCAAAAATGGCTATGTTTGAAGGAATAGTGGTTCCAACAATGTTGTATGGTTGCGAGGCGTGGGCTATGGATAGAGTTGTGCGCAGGAGGATGGATGTGCTGGAAATGAGATGTTTGAGGACAATGTGTGGTGTGAGGTGGTTTGATCGAGTAAGTAACGTAAGGGTAAGAGAGATGTGTGGAAATAAAAAGAGCGTGGTTGAGAGAGCAGAAGAGGGTGTTTTGAAATGGTTTGGGCACATGGAGAGAATGAGTGAGGAAAGATTGACCAAGAGGATATATGTGTCGGAGGTGGAGGGAACGAGGAGAAGTGGGAGACCAAATTGGAGGTGGAAAGATGGAGTGAAAAAGATTTTGTGTGATCGGGGCCTGAACATGCAGGAGGGTGAAAGGAGGGCAAGGAATAGAGTGAATTGGATCAATGTGGTATACCGGGGTTGACGTGCTGTCAGTGGATTGAATCAAGGCATGTGAAGCGTCTGGGGTAAACCATGGAAATCTGTGTAGGTATGTATATTTGCGTGTGTGGACGTATGTATATACATGTGTATGGGAGTGGGTTGGGCCATTTCTTTCGTCGTTTCCTTGCGCTACCTCGCAAACGCGGGAGACAGCGACAAAGCAAAATATATATATATATATATATATATATATATATATATATATATATATATATATATATATATATATATATATATTAGGGAGCACCTTAAGGTTACCAAAGATAGCTTTGTTGTTTTTGATACACGAGAGATGAAATTAGGGACCTTCCCAAGTCTCTTTATCAAATATTTTCACAGGTGCAATGTTGAAACTACTTGGGTTTGTGTATAGATAAAAAAAATAGGGATCAAGAGAGTAATAGGTGAAAGAAAATGGATCAACAGGGAGAAGAATAGTTCAGTAAGACGAGATGTTTAGAAATACATAGATTTATTCCAACACACAACCAGACAATTGTTTTCACGAATGGCCGACAGAAAACTCTCCTCGAACTACAGTCTTGCCAGCCAGCTTTCGATTCTTACAAAATTAATGGGAAAAAAAATTGTTGTAGAGATAATATCGTTTATCTTTTTGCAAGATGCGAAACTATTAACCGAGTATCAACCTGGATTTGGAAATGAAAGATCATGTTTAGAATTCCAAAGTCACACATGCGTTGTGCTTCCCCCACCAAATTCGTATTTAAGGGTCCTCCTGGAGAAACCCACCGCAGTTAGTTGATATTCACGTGTTCTGATAGAATTTCCATGGCAGTATGTCCTCTACACACTCCATGGTATTCCTTTTTGGCTTTACTCCCGCTGGCTGTTGAGCCGGAGGGAGTGGTAGATGGGGTGGTGCCTTATGGTTTACGAACGAATTTATACGCCACAGTTGATAACTTTAGGATCGTAGATAAACCTCGCCTTGGACTAACTGATCTCCTGTTATCTGCCTTTCCCATGTAATCCCATTGACGATATATGTGCAGCCTTACCCCACACATGCCTCCCACATCCACCCCGTAGAGCCACGCTACACACACACACACACACACACACACACACACACACACACACACACACACACCTGCATTCGTCACACCCACCTCTCACTCACCATACCCGCACCACACACACGCACACACACACACACGCTCACCCCACGCTCCCTCAAACACCTCGCCTCTTCAGTATGACACACACCCTTAAAGAAAAAAAAGATTCGCCCTCAGTTCTCGTCATCAGGACTTACGTGCGCTTCACCTCCCTTAAAAAGGCTTCCCAAGGATCTGCCTCATATTCACAAACTCAGACATTAACCTGACGACCATCTGTACACACCCGCCCACCGCCGCCCGCCCACACCTGGACGGGGCGGGCGGGCGGGAGTGGTGGTGGGCGGCCAAATAAGGCTACGAATGTGAGGGGCAGACCAGCTGAACACTCCCGCAGGGTTGGGAGAGGGAGACGAGTAGGGTCAGAGGGAGGGGCACGGGGGAAGGGGGATAGGGAGAGACAAGAGGAGAGGGAGAAGCAAGTGGAGAGGGAGGAGCAGGAGGAGAGAGGGACAGGGGGAGAGAGATGGACATGGAGAGTGAGAGGGAGAGAGTGAGAGGTACAGGGGAAATGAGAGGGTCATGGGGGGTGAGAGGGAAGGAGGAGTGAGAGGAACAGGGGGAGTGAGAGGGACGGGGAAGTGAGAGGGACAGGGGAGTGAAAGGGAAATGGAGAGGGACGGAGGAGTGTGTGTGAGAGAGAGAGAGAGAGAGAGAGAGAGAGAGAGAGAGAGAGAGAGAGAGAGAGAGAGAGAGGTACAGGAGAGTGAGAGGAACAGGAGGAGAGAGAGAGAGAGAGAGAGAGAGAGAGAGAGAGAGAGAGAGAGAGAGAGAGAGAGAGAGAGAGAGAGAGAGAGGGTGAGTGGTAGGGGCAGGGGGAGAGGGAGGGACAGTAGAATCCCCCTCCCCCACACCCTCCCACCCGTACTACATAATGTTTCTACTCAGCTTTTTTCCCCGCTGACGTTGAGCCAGAGGGAGTGGTGGGAGGAGAGGTGCCTTCTGCTTTACGATACTGTTTCTTCCTCAGACAAGATTAGTACCACATCGTGATGTTATGGATCATCAGGTCTCCTGTTGTCTTTCCTTTTATTGTACTCCTTCCTCATATTTACCTATCTTTCCTTCCTCATACTCACCTCCCCTTCCCTCGTCACACTATTATTCCTCGTTTTCTTTTCCCTCCTCCTCTCTATCCCTTTTTCTTTCTTCGTCATTCTCTCTGTCCTCTCTACCTTTCCTCCTCCTCCTCCTCCTCCTCCTCCTCTTCACACCACCTGTCCGTACGCCCTCAACAGGCAGTCCTCACACTCACATGGTTGTCTTCCCAGTTCACACCTGGGCAGCCCCCGACCCAACCCAACTCCTCAACTTACCACCTACGGAGGGAGCTTTTAATTGGAGTCATTTACTTCACAGTTACGCCCTCATTCTCACTTCCCCAGTCCTGCCCATCCCTGAAAATCCCTCTGGGGAGAGTGGTCATGCCCAGGTGGAGAGGAAGTTACCATGAGCTAATCCCAGTCAGAGTGACCAGCCACAGCCACAGCAAGTTGTGGCGAGGGGCCTCACCCAGCTTTGTCCCCTCAGCTGTGAACCAGTGGTACCCTTGTCAATGGTGCTGTTCTGTGTCTTAGTTGTGATGGCCTCTGTGATCGTCTCACTACTCCATCTCTTTCTTAACTGGGTCTCTTTGTTATGTGATGCCCGACGTTGTTTGGTCGGTGTTGTGGAGTGTGACCACTTGACGTGGTCAGAAAACTGCATGTTAGGGGAAGTCATAGCTGCAGTGGGGAAAAAAGATGAAGGTTTTGGGCTGACGGTTATCATGTAAATTTATACCCAGAAGCCAGCAATCCACGTATTTACTCAGGTCAAATTTTACAATACATCTACATTATTTCGTGTATGCAGCTTGGTTTAGTAACGAGTTAAACAAAACTCTGTGACATCAACCGAGGGAAATGGTTACGATTGACTGGGTAGGGGGGTCATGGCCTCCCTTGTCAGTAGCCTGCCCTTCACGTCCCGAGGGCGGCGGTGGATGAACTGAAGGATGACTTTAGCTCTGAGTCCAAAAGAAGTCAGGACCTCATTCGACCACCTTATATATATATATATATATATATATATATATATATATATATATATATATATATATGATAGGGTGTATGTGTATATGTGCATACATAGCATTAAAAGAATGAAATATATGCATATACAAGGTTGACAGACGGGGCAACACGAGTATAAAACTCTCTTCCCGTAACACACACACACACACACACACACGTTCGCAGAACTGCAGGTGATGTCAAGGTCATGAGGGGACGTATATAGAGTAACGTATATCGCACTGACTTACGACAGGACGTAGATAAACCCCAGAGTTGGTCTGATGGATCCGTGGTTCAAGCCGAGTAACGTAAATATAGCGAGGATGGGACACAGTGGAAGAAGAAGAAGAAGACCTCGACACAAACGTCCTCTGGGAGCAAATATGCCGCAGGAATCTGTATGTAAGAAGGACTTGTGGAGCGACATTTTAACCTAACCCGTCGCCAGAGCCCCAACTTGGGAGAATGACTGTGAGAGACTAACTGTCTGCCGGCAAGCATCAGAATCGGTTTTAAGGTCATGGATAAGGAAATATTAGGCCAAAACTGCCATCTTATTTTCAGATTTGGTCATCGCACTTGGATAAGCATATAGAGTTGATAGAGAGGATGGCAGCAAAGAAATTACAGCTGACTTAACAGTAAGAGGGTTTTTTTGTGAAGAATTTGTCCACCATGAAAGAATGAAGAGTAAGGGGCGGCAAGATCACAACTTTTAAGATCTTATACCCATCTGACGTCGTCAACAGCGAACAACTAGTTCTTGGGCAGATGCCATTATTATTATTATTGTCCTCTTCTACACCTTCTCTCTTGTTTCTTTATGCTTTTAGAAATGCTTGTGTGTGTTGGTTACTTCCTCACAACCGACCCGGAACACTTGGAGGCCCTGCAAAAACTGGACGTATGTACTTCCGACTCACATTGAGGATTTAAGCTCTCGCACGCCGGCCCCCGAAGGCCATTTTGAGGACACCAGAAGCAATAAACTCGATGGGGAAGATGTAGAGAAGTTTTATCATTTAAGAGCATTGAATAGATAGCATCAGCTTAGTGATGAGATTGTAAGGGCGGACAACATACACAAGTTTGTAAAGTTGTATAATAGCAGTAGAGAAAGTTGGTAATGGGGTGGGAGTGTAGGATTCCCTCCCCAGTACAGTGTTACGGAGCCTGAATGTAGGTCGTCCACATTATGACTGCAGATGTGGGAAAGTGTAGGAGTGAATACTGCAAGAGTGAGGCTCGTGCAGTGTGTGTGGAGGAAGGCTGCTGCTCCTGTAGAACGATAGCGATCAAGTAGATAGTGTAGACAGTGATGGGTGGTGGTGGAGGAGAGTGTGGGTGTACAATATGTACGGTGAGTGTCTTGATGTAAAAGGAATGTAAATAGCGGGGCCAGCATTGTGCGGTGTAGACTATGGGGGGTCCAGACCACCTGTGTGTACACCACCTGAGTCTCACATGTGCTTGGATCACCTAGTGTTTAACCACCTGAGCTTGGATCACCTGGTGTCTAGACCACCTGAGCCTGGTTGATACCAGCCTACCTGGTCCAGCCTCGTAGGTCAGCCTCCCGAGACACCGGGACCAGGGCGACGAGACACCTGCGCCTCACGTCCCAAGTGCTGGCCACCACCACCACCAGCTGGCTGGCCACGCGATGGTGGCGTGAATTTCCCGCATGTTGAAATGATTTCCCGTCGGTGATCACCTGAGGTGTCGTATCATGTTCCGAACTGACCAGTTACTCGGTATGAAGCAGCGGTTTTACCCACTTCGTCCAGTTTGAACCAGGTACTTTCCTTATCATACCGTTTTTGTTCCTTGTCTCGTCTGTAATATTTTTTTTCTCCTATGCAAATCTACCTTTTGAGAGAGTGACGTAAACCAATACTTGCCGGGCGGGTCCAACCCCTCCAGCGTCCCACACACCATCGTCCACCACCACCACCACCCACCCACCCTGACAATTACTGGAGTGGACAAAAACGTAGCAGCTTTACACCTTCCCCATATTTAGCAGCAGATTCACAGGTGAGGAACCTTGACAAGAAGTTAAAGGCCCCGAGGACTGGCTCGCTCACCAAGTTTGGAGGGCAGGTAGTGAGTGCGGGGAGAGAGAAGGCTGGAGTTTGGGCCGAGTCTGGCGTGAGATCCCACCTCATCTTGTTGGGTCAGGAACAGGATTTAGGGGCGAGGCAAGCGGGGACGACAACACAAGCCGGACACAACGAGCGGATTCTAGATTAGTTTACTAATTCTATTGAGTCGTTACTATTGATTTAGACTCCTCTGTGTGCACGACGAGAAGGAAAGGATGTGAGACAGGTTGCGTATTGTTGGCTGCAGGCGACCCGAGCTGAGAACAGGATTTTGAGTGAGCGAGGGAGGTGGTGGGGGGGTCAGATAGGTCGTCACTCGTCCTCCTTCCTGGTACAGAAGCACCAGCTCTGTAGCAACCACTGCTGACCGTGTGTGTGCAAGGTATACAGGAGGTGGTGGGCAGATGAAGACCCGTGTGTGTGTGTGTGTGTGACCGAGGTCCCCCTCGACGGGTGGGTTGCCTCACCATCTGCGCCATCCATATCAGACATACAAGGTTTCTCAAAAGTCCGAACTCGTAGGCAGGATTTACTCACTACCTTTTAGTGAAATGAATGCTGTAATTGCATGAAATGAACTGGAATACACATAGCCATGAGCACACCATCCACATGGGTATGTATATCCAAAATTGGATGGCTTGCAAGTGTACATTCGTTGAGATAAAAGTACAGTAAATACGGCCTGGGAGTATGGACTTTTAAGATACCTTTGTACCGTACTGAAACTCAATATCTTGTTGATTCTCAGGATATTCCAGACTGTTGTATTTCCTTTGCTACACCAGGTGTCGTCACTCACCCTGAGGTTACGGATCTTGTCTTCTAAGATAACTGAGGATATATATATATATATATATATATATATATATATATATATATGTATTGGAAAGGATCACAATTTTGCGCGTGATCGAGTATATTCCTGAGTTATTTTCCCCGTGGACTCATAGGAATATATATATATATATATATATATATATATATATATATATATATATATATATATATATATATATATTCGCCATTTCCCGCGTTAGCGAGGTAGCCTCAAGGACAGAGGACTGAGCCTTAGAGAAAATATCCTCACATGGCCCCCTTCTCTGTTCCTGCTTTTCGAAAATTAAAAACAGTAGGGGAGGGCTCCCGGCTCCCTGCCCTTTAAGTCGCCTTCTACGACATGGAGGGAATACGTGGGAGGTATTCTTTCTCCAACAATGTTATATGGTTGCGAGGCGTGGGCTATAGATAGGGTTGTGCGGTGAAGGGTGGATGTGCTGGAAATGAGATGTTTGAGGACAATATGTGTAAGTAATGAAAGGGTTCGAGAGATGTGTTGTAATAAAAAGAGTGTAGTTGAGAGAGCAGAAGAGGATGTGTTGAAATGGTTTGGAGACATGGAGAGAATGAGTGAGGAGAGATTGACAAATAGGATATATGTGTCGGAGGTGAAAGGAAGAAGGAGAAGCGGGAGACCATATTGGAGGTGGAAGGATGGAGTGAAAAAGATTTTGAGCGATCGGGGCTTTACCATACAGGAGAGCGAAAGGCGTGCAAGGAATAGAGTGAATTGGAACGATGTGGTATACCCTGGATTGAACCAGGGCATGTGAAGCGTCTGGGGTAAACCATGGAAAGTTTTGTGGGGCCTGAATGTGGAAAGGGAGCTGTGGTACCGGTGCATTACACATGACAGCTAGAGACTGAGTGTGAACGAATGTGGCCTTTTTGTCTATTCCTGGCGCTGTTTTGTTGGAGGGGGTGGGGTGATACTATTTCGTGTGTGGCGGGGTGGCGACGGAAATGGATGAAGGCAGCAAGTACGGATATGTACATGTGTGGGCGTTTATGTATATATATATATATATATATATATATATATATATATATATATATATATATATATATATATATATATGTATATATATATATATATATATATGGATGTTTGTATGTGGGTGGGTTGGGCCAATCCTCGTCTGTCTCCTTGCGCTACCTCGCGGGAGACGGCGGTTAAGTATAATATAGATTATATATATATATATATATATATATATATATATATATAAGTCTGAAGCGCTCCCCGATGCGATCGTATGTAGACACTTGCTCCACATTACCGTGCAAACACCGTACTGACAGATGGTTATCAACCTCAACCTCCAGTTGCCGCCAGACTTCTCATTTGTCCTTTAAAATATACAAAAATATCTCAAGATAAAATATGCTACCAAGGTTACAAGAACAGCGGACTCGTTTTATATTCGAAAAAGAATTACGTTAAATATTCGAAGAAGTTCGACTTTCATTTTTTTTCAGATGTTCTAATGATTGACCGTTAGAGGGGTTACGAGTGTAATATATGAAAATATTCCTTTAAATATCTTATTCACAACTGTAGCATTTCTCTATGAGGTAAATGTTTAGGTCAAAGTGTGAGAAGAATATTGTTATTATTTCGTGAACAAAAGAAAATAGGTTCGTCTTGAGCACGCAAAGGAAAAAAAAAGAATAGATATATTATTTTAATTCATATGATCGATGGTTCCTGAGTTTTAGGCCACCAGACCGGAACGCTGCCAAGGTTACTTATATTATTATTATTATTATTACTTATTATTATTATTATTATTATTATTATTATTATTATTATTATTATCATTATTATTTCACGACATTAAATGTTTCAAATACAGTGTGTGACACTCTCACGTGAGGACCGACCATCTGGACACAAAGTGCTTGATCAGACACTCGGACTGGCTACTCCCTCACTGCACGTTGGCTCTTTGGCTGGACCACAAGACCCAAGCTGGTTTGTGCATTTTTTTTGATGTCTTTTATTTCTGTTCATTGCTCAAGATATCGGTTCATCTTTTCGCCTCAGTTCCTCAGGCTTTGTTCACGGGAAAGACCCACAAAATGAGGTGATCTGGCTGTGTGTAGCCAGTGGCCCGTCCTATATAACATCTTTAACACTATTTCTTTTTTTTTTTCTTTTTCATTTATCCGTTTGTCGTACAACACTTTTGTCTCAGATCAATGCCAGTTTTCATATAGACTTTCCACTCACCTCGTGAGGTTCTGTCATTAAATTTTCCCGTGTCGTTTGTCTGTCAGCTTTTCGCATAAGGTCTCCTCCCGAAGTGTGTATCTGATCTCCAGTATGGCTGCCGCAGCCCGTTGAAACTAAGAACTGAAATCAGACGTGTAAACTCTCTTTAATATGCCATTTAGAGCCAAATGAGCGGTACTGGCTAGCCTGAATATGTTTTCCGTGCCTTATATGAGTCCCAGGAGTCCTCCAGGTTGTGTGTTGGCATCACCCTGTACCTACCTGGTCACGTTTCCCAACTGTGGCTACATATTTCTGTCCTGGAAGCTTGATATTAGCTTAATTTTACCTCCCAGCTTATTCCATTCGTCCATTAATCCTTAACCAGAAAAGTGCTTCTTCTTGTTTTCTTCAATGTGATAACTTCGTTTAATCATATGTGAGCAGCATGGCAGAGGTGGATGGTGTCTACTGAATATTGATTAATTTGATGGTCATCTCCATCATTACCTGCACAGGTGCAGAATTAAGCACTTAAGAGCAGTCGAGAAGGAGACGGTAGAGAGGCGACTGTGAGGGGACGGGTCTGGGGGGAGATGTTCTTTTGACGGATGGGTTGATTATGTCAGACAGACGGCCATCCTGGGGGCGGGACACGCGTCTGGCCATCAGTTAAGTGTGGAATCTGTGGACCGTGTTGATGGTCCTTCGTCACCTGAGTGTGACACACGGCTTATCTCGCCGGGGATAATGGCCCTCTGCTGGAGGATGACGGTACTTTTTCCCTTCCTGAGGCAATAGTCTACAAGTGGCGTCCCTGAAGCGCTACGATAAATACGATCACTGAAGCTGCAACACTTACACAATGCCTGAAGCATCACCACGTTGGACCCTTCCTGGAGCACCACCACATACCGTTCCTGAAGCACCACCACACGCCCTTTCTGAAGCACCACCACACGCCCTTTCTGAAGCACCACCACCACCCACCCTATCTGAGGCACCACCACACGCCCTTTCTGAAGCACCACCACCACCCACCCTTCCTGAAGCACCACCACACGCCCTTTCTGAAGCACCACCACCACCCACCCTTCCTAAAGCACCACCACACGCCCTTTCTGAAGCACCACCACCACCCACCCTTCCTAAAGCACCACACACACACACCCTGCCTGAGGCAGCGCCACACCCACCCTGCCTGAGGCACCACACACACACACACACACACACCTCCCCTGAGGCACCCACATGCGTCGCGCCACAACACAGGAAGGTTCGCGAGCCTTGACGAGTTATTAAGTATAGATTGCCTTTCGCTAACGAAGCCGAACGCTGCCGCGTTTATGTATCCTAAACCTTAGTGGAGCTGGGTAGGAGTAGCGTGCGCGCGCGCATGTGTATGTGTGTGTGTGTGTGTGTGTGTGTAATTGCGTATTTGTAATTGATCGTCTGTTAGTACTATATGGGGAAGGAACTTTACTCCCATGGGGGACACCTTCTCTTGAACTTTCTCCCCCATCATATAACTTTCTTCAACTAACGTATTCCGTCCAGACTCACAGTTTCATCTCTCAGTTTATTCCATTCATCCACTACCATTCTACTACATGAGAACTTCTTTACATGTTTTGTCACATGCTTGGTTTCGTTTGACGGATTCTGGGTGTTCTATCTTGCATCTTACGAAGAGCTGTTCTCTGTTGACATCCTCAGACTGATCGATGATTTTAGTATTAACGATCAGGTCACCCCTCACTCTTTTTTTTTTTTTTTTCCGTGGTGGACAATTTCAAGGTCTCTAACCTTTCCCTGTAACTCAGCTCTCTCAGCCATGGTATCATCTATGTTGCCCTCCTCTGGACTCTATATATATTAGTTCTCTGTGACTCTTTAAGTGCAGTGGCCCAGAAAGCATTTGACACAGTACCGCTTAGGACGTTTGATAAGAAAGGTTAATCTTCAGGTAAGTACAAGAGAGAGGATACTTTGATGAAACCTTCTCAACATGTGTTGAGGTCACCAGTGGCATGCCTCAAGGGTCTGCTTTGGGATCATTACTTTTTTGATCGTTGTTAATAACTTGCTCGAAGGATTGGACTCCAACCTGAATATGTTTGCAGATGATGCTAAGCTCATATAGTAAGTGTAAAGCGAAGAGGATTGCTTCAGTCTACGAGGAGACATAGAAGAACTAAAATGTGGTCTGGTACATGGGTGATGGAACTCAAATCACGTGAATGTAAAGTAATGACACAGAGAATATACTACAGCAATCTGTGTATGAAATAGAGATGGTAGTAGAAATGTTCCAAACTTGTCACCCGCGTCCCACAAGGAAAGCAGTAAATGAGAGCAACTGTCTACTGGTAAATATTAGAGCTTCATTAAGTACTTGAAGAGTGAAATATTCAGCAAGTGGTTCACATCCTACATTATACCTGAAGCATATTGTTATTTCGTCCTTGTTCGCCGTTTCCTGCGTTAGCAAGGTAATACCATAAACAACCGAAGAGATGGTACTCATTTGCTGACATTCATTCTCTACCTGTCGTGTAGAATTGCACCGAAGCCAGAGACCCATTATCCACAACCAAGTCCCACAGACCTTTCGGTTTTTACTCCATCCACTGCATGTGCCTTGGTTCAGCCCATTCATACATCGTCGCCCCTTATGTATCACATTAATTCGATCAGTCCCATGCACGCCTCACACCTCATGTTCAGGCCCCGATAACTCAAGATGTTTTCACTCCATCCTTTCATCTCGTCCTCGATGACCTCCTCCTTGTTGTTCCCTCCACTTCTGACGCGTAAATCCTCTTAGTCAGTCTCTCCTCACTCATCCTCTCCATATGTCCATGCCATTTCAGTACACCCTCTGCAACTCTTTCAAACATACTCTGCTCACTACCATCCCTCTCTCTCACAGTGTCATTTTTACTTGATCAACCATTCCTAAACTACACACTGTTGTCAGGTATTTCATTTCCAACGTATCCCCACTTTCATAAATTTGCGCTTAAGGATAACTGCTCTCATCCATACAGCAGCGTCTGCACTACTGTGTCGTCAAACATACCCATTTTTGCCCCCATTAACAGTGATCTGTCTTTCCACATGCTCCTCAACGCACCTTTGCCCCCTCACCCACCACATCGTTCTCTTCAGATCCCACGGTTCTGTTCGCTGCTATGTCCTCTACCAGGTATCTAAAACACTACCTCCTCCAGGTTCTCTCCTTTCAGACTCACACGCAGACCGAACTGACTCTCTACCCTGCCTTACTTTTATTCAAGTTAACTCACAACTTCCTCCTTTCACACACTCAAACTCAGACACCATCTTCTGTAGTTTTTCACTCGAGTTTGATTGCATTTGATTGAGTGATTTTCCTGTTAGGTTCACACCTCTTGTACCATGTTTGTCATCTACTGTTTTCCTCGCGAGGTGTGAGGAATCTAGTAGTCTGGTTATTTGCATGAATATGAGGATAAAACCTTCGTATATTTTACTACTGTGAGGAAGTGTCATTGTTTCAGAATATGGCAAGAGTTGCGAGGGGAAAAAAAAAGGGACAACAGCAAGTAGTCTGTTTATTCACTTGTTGGCCAGAGCAGCAGTGTGTAGAGAGGTCTTGGTCTTCTGGGCTTGGCCTGGGATGGGAATGCAATAACCCAAGTATAAATAGCCCAGCCAGTAATATACTGAACGATACGCCTAGTCTGTCGGGTTATGAATACGGGGCAGTATACCACACGTTTTTGTTATATTTTGCAGGATATTCAGGGAGTGTGGTGGCCACATAGTGACTCATCGATGTGTAAGTCCAAGATCTGTCCGGTGGTGCATTGCCTGATGGCATGGCGTGGGCACGCTGTACATACCTGAACCGCTGACTTCAGGGTGTGAGGTGCACCCAGGTCTTCTGGGGTTAGGGGTTGGGGGGGGGGTCGTTTCTCTGATAACAGGCACCAGGCGGAGGACCTCCTCCTACTCCCCCTCTCCACATTACCACCTCTCCCTCCTCCAACTCTCCCACACACGCACACACACACACACACACACCACACACACACACATACTCACACACACACACACATACTCACACACACACACACATACTCACACACACTTCTTCCCTCCTCACTCCCCATCAAACCTGGCAAGTGTCAGACGGTGAAACATTACGCCTCACCCGATGACCAGTACATCCCCCCCCGTCAAGACAACTCCGGCTGCTAGGATTAATGTGGTGATGTGTTATAAACAAAACACCTGCATCAGTAGAAAGACCCCGATACAAGGATTAATGTGGTGATACAATGTAAACAAAACACCTGCATCAGTAGAAAGACCCCGATACAAGGATTAATGTGGTGATACAATGTAAACAAAACACCTGCATCAGTAGAAAGACCCCGATACAAGGATTAATGTGGTGATACAATGTAAACAAAACACCTGCATCAGTAGAAAGACCCCGATACAAGGATTAATGTGGTGATACAATGTAAACAAAACACCTGCGTCAGTACAAAGACCCCGATACAAGGATTAATGTGGTGATACAATGTAAACAAAACACCTGCATCAGTAGAAAGACCCCGATACAAGGATTAATGTGGTGATGTGTTATAAACAAAACACCTGCGTCAGTACAAAGACCCCGATACAAGGATTAATGTGGTGATACAATGTAAACAAAACACCTGCATCAGTAGAAAGACCCCGATACAAGGATTAATGTGGTGATACAATGTAAACAAAACACCTGTATCAGTACAAAGACCCCGATACAAGGATTAATGTGGTGATACAATGTAAACAAAACACCTGTATCAGTACAAAGACCCCGATACAAGGATTAATGTGGTGATACAATGTAAACAAAACACCTGTATCAGTACAAAGACCCCGATACAAGGATTAATGTGGTGATACAATGTAAACAAAACACCTGCATCAGTAGAAAGACCCCGATACAAGGATTAATGTGGTGATACAATGTAAACAAAACACCTGTATCAGTACAAAGACCCCGATACAAGGATTAATGTGGTGATACAATGTAAACAAAACACCTGCATCAGTAGAAAGACCCCGATACAAGGATTAATGTGGTGATACAATGTAAACAAAACACCTGTATCAGTACAAAGACCCCGATACAAGGATTAATGTGGTGATACAATGTAAACAAAACACCTGTATCAGTACAAAGACCCCGATACAAGGATTAATGTGGTGATACAATGTAAACAAAACACCTGCGTCAGTACAAAGACCCCGATACAAGGATTAATGTGGTGATACAATGTAAACAAAACACCTGTATCAGTACAAAGACCCCGATACAAGGATTAATGTGGTGATACAATGTAAACAAAACACCTGCATCAGTAGAAAGACCCCGATACAAGGATTAATGTGGTGATACAATGTAAACAAAACACCTGCATCAGTAGAAAGACCCCGATACAAGGATTAATGTGGTGATACAATGTAAACAAAACACCTGCATCAGTAGAAAGACCCCGATACAAGGATTAATGTGGTGATGTGTTATAAACAAAACACCTGTATCAGTACAAAGACCCCGATACAAGGATTAATGTGGTGATACAATGTAAACAAAACACCTGCATCAGTAGAAAGACCCCGATACAAGGATTAATGTGGTGATACAATGTAAACAAAACACCTGCATCAGTAGAAAGACCCCGATACAAGGATTAATGTGGTGATACAATGTAAACAAAACACCTGTATCAGTACAAAGACCCCGATACAAGGATTAATGTGGTGATACAATGTAAACAAAACACCTGTATCAGTACAAAGACCCCGATACAAGGATTAATGTGGTGATACAATGTAAACAAAACACCTGTATCAGTACAAAGACCCCGATACAAGGATTAATGTGGTGATACAATGTAAACAAAACACCTGTATCAGTACAAAGACCCCGATACAAGGATTAATGTGGTGATGTGTTATAAACAAAACACCTGTATCAGTACAAAGACCCCGATACAAGGATTAATGTGGTGATACAATGTAAACAAAACACCTGTATCAGTACAAAGACCCCGATACAAGGATTAATGTGGTGATACAATGTAAACAAAACACCTGTATCAGTACAAAGACCCCGATACAAGGATTAATGTGGTGATACAATGTAAACAAAACACCTGTATCAGTACAAAGACCCCGATACAAGGATTAATGTGGTGATACAATGTAAACAAAACACCTGTATCAGTACAAAGACCCCGATACAAGGATTAATGTGGTGATACAATGTAAACAAAACACCTGTATCAGTACAAAGACCCCGATACAAGGATTAATGTGGTGATACAATGTAAACAAAACACCTGCATCAGTAGAAAGACCCCGATACAAGGATTAATGTGGTGATACAATGTAAACAAAACACCTGTATCAGTACAAAGACCCCGATACAAGGATTAATGTGGTGATACAATGTAAACAAAACACCTGTATCAGTACAAAGACCCCGATACAAGGATTAATGTGGTGATACAATGTAAACAAAACACCTGCATCAGTAGAAAGACCCCGATACAAGGATTAATGTGGTGATACAATGTAAACAAAACACCTGTATCAGTACAAAGACCCCGATACAAGGATTAATGTGGTGATACAATGTAAACAAAACACCTGCATCAGTAGAAAGACCCCGATACAAGGATTAATGTGGTGATACAATGTAAACAAAACACCTGCATCAGTAGAAAGACCCCGATACAAGGATTAATGTGGTGATGTGTTATAAACAAAACACCTGCATCAGTAGAAAGACCCCGATACAAGGATTAATGTGGTGATACAATGTAAACAAAACACCTGTATCAGTACAAAGACCCCGATACAAGGATTAATGTGGTGATGTGTTATAAACAAAACACCTGCATCAGTAGAAAGACCCCGATACAAGGATTAATGTGGTGATGTGTTATAAACAAAACACCTGTATCAGTACAAAGACCCCGATACAAGGATTAATGTGGTGATACAATGTAAACAAAACACCTGCATCAGTAGAAAGACCCCGATACAAGGATTAATGTGGTGATACAATGTAAACAAAACACCTGTATCAGTACAAAGACCCCGATACAAGGATTAATGTGGTGATACAATGTAAACAAAACACCTGTATCAGTACAAAGACCCCGATACAAGGATTAATGTGGTGATACAATGTAAACAAAACACCTGCATCAGTAGAAAGACCCCGATACAAGGATTAATGTGGTGATACAATGTAAACAAAACACCTGCATCAGTAGAAAGACCCCGATACAAGGATTAATGTGGTGATACAATGTAAACAAAACACCTGTATCAGTACAAAGACCCCGATACAAGGATTAATGTGGTGATACAATGTAAACAAAACACCTGCATCAGTAGAAAGACCCCGATACAAGGATTAATGTGGTGATACAATGTAAACAAAACACCTGCATCAGTAGAAAGACCCCGATACAAGGATTAATGTGGTGATGTGTTATAAACAAAACACCTGTATCAGTACAAAGACCCCGATACAAGGATTAATGTGGTGATACAATGTAAACAAAACACCTGTATCAGTACAAAGACCCCGATACAAGGATTAATGTGGTGATACAATGTAAACAAAACACCTGTATCAGTACAAAGACCCCGATACAAGGATTAATGTGGTGATACAATGTAAACAAAACACCTGCGTCAGTACAAAGACCCCGATACAAGGATTAATGTGGTGATACAATGTAAACAAAACACCTGCATCAGTAGAAAGACCCCGATACAAGGATTAATGTGGTGATACAATGTAAACAAAACACCTGCATCAGTAGAAAGACCCCGATACAAGGATTAATGTGGTGATACAATGTAAACAAAACACCTGCATCAGTAGAAAGACCCCGATACAAGGATTAATGTGGTGATACAATGTAAACAAAACACCTGCATCAGTAGAAAGACCCCGATACAAGGATTAATGTGGTGATACAATGTAAACAAAACACCTGCATCAGTAGAAAGACCCCGATACAAGGATTAATGTGGTGATACAATGTAAACAAAACACCTGCATCAGTAGAAAGACCCCGATACAAGGATTAATGTGGTGATACAATGTAAACAAAACACCTGCATCAGTAGAAAGACCCCGATACAAGGATTAATGTGGTGATACAATGTAAACAAAACACCTGTATCAGTACAAAGACCCCGATACAAGGATTAATGTGGTGATACAATGTAAACAAAACACCTGCATCAGTAGAAAGACCCCGATACAAGGATTAATGTGGTGATACAATGTAAACAAAACACCTGTATCAGTACAAAGACCCCGATACAAGGATTAATGTGGTGATACAATGTAAACAAAACACCTGCATCAGTAGAAAGACCCCGATACAAGGATTAATGTGGTGATACAATGTAAACAAAACACCTGCATCAGTAGAAAGACCCCGATACAAGGATTAATGTGGTGATACAATGTAAACAAAACACCTGCATCAGTAGAAAGACCCCGATACAAGGATTAATGTGGTGATACAATGTAAACAAAACACCTGTATCAGTACAAAGACCCCGATACAAGGATTAATGTGGTGATACAATGTAAACAAAACACCTGTATCAGTACAAAGACCCCGATACAAGGATTAATGTGGTGATACAATGTAAACAAAACACCTGTATCAGTACAAAGACCCCGATACAAGGATTAATGTGGTGATACAATGTAAACAAAACACCTGCGTCAGTACAAAGACCCCGATACAAGGATTAATGTGGTGATACAATGTAAACAAAACACCTGCATCAGTAGAAAGACCCCGATACAAGGATTAATGTGGTGATACAATGTAAACAAAACACCTGCATCAGTAGAAAGACCCCGATACAAGGATTAATGTGGTGATGTGATATAAACAAAACACCTGCGTCAGTACAAAGACCCCGATACAAGGAATGATATGGTGATATATTGTAAACAAAACACCTGTATCAGTACAAAGACCCCGATACAAGGATTAATGTGGTGATACAATGTAAACAAAACACCTGCATCAGTAGAAAGACCCCGATACAAGGATTAATGTGGTGATATCAATGTAAACACAAACATACTCATCAGTAGAAAGGACTACCGATACAAGGATAATGTGGTAGATGTAATGTAACATACTGCAACTTTACCAAAAACTCTGTAACAGGGACTATTCCTGTAAGGAGAGCCTGATATGCTAAGCTAGTATGATGTAAGTATAGCGTCATACTTGTGCGCAAGAAAGATCTTCATGTGACCCATTTAGACCAGTGCCAGAGACACCTCCACGTGGCGTCCTTGACCAAGTTTATGTCTTGACACACACACACACACACACACACACACACACACACACACACACACACACACACTGCTTTATATATTTTCCAAAACGTTTTTCCGAGTTTCACATTATTTTACTGGGATTAAACAAACCTGTTCTAATGAAGGAGATATACGTACAGTAGTTTATACAAGGTTTATTTAACACGACAGTAGTTTACGTAGGGTTTACTTAAAACTAATGTATATTGGTTTACACAAGGTTTACCTAAAATCGTCTATGTATAGTAGTTAAAACTAGCATGTATGTATACTGGTTCGTGCGAGATTTACTTAAAACTAATGTATATTGGTTTACACAGGGTTTACGTAAAATCGTCCCTGTATAGTAGTTAAAACTAGCATGTATGTATACTGGTTCGTGCGAGATTTACTTAATACTTAATACTTTAACACTTATCTGACGATCTGATAAAGCTCGGGCCATATTGGAGACGTTAGCGCCAGAGAATTTTTGATGTCGCTTGGGACGACTGAATCAGAATCACGTTTTCTATGCTCCGTACATCTGCTTACATCATCACTATACAAAGACAGTGTCTGTCTGGCTTAAGAGGATTCATCAAAAGCCTCTAATTAAATTCCTGGCTCCAAATTTCCCAGAAGACTTACCCTGGAAGAGAATAAAGGATCTTTGGCTGTATTAGTGACAAGAGCATGTCTAGGGAGACGAGGGGTTCGAACCCATATATATATATATATATATATATATATATATATGTCAAGCGTTGTCATGACGAACAGGGTCTGTGTCATTGTCCTTGTGGTTGTGCGTGCGATGGATACACGCGTCACTTCATCATATCTGTTTTTTTGATAACCGTATCTCAGTAATTAGTGTATTTTTATTATCCATAACTTTTTTTGTTTTGTTTTGGTTTTGTATCTCGATTATCATCTGTTATAACTGAGTTTTTTTGCCTGTCTTACTGCTGACCTTACTGGACTTTTCTTGAACTTTTTCTGTCCCTTGATATCATCGTGTCATACTGGAGTTACTATAGACCACTAATTTGCCTTTTCTACCTTTCTTTTACCTACATTTCCTTTCATTGTATAATCTCTCTTTGTTCATTTTCAATTTACCTTCTCGTGCTAATTTTCGAATATTCACTATGTCTTTCATGAATTTACTCTGTCACAGTTACTATCATGCTGTTCCTAACTCTAACTCTCTGCCTCTGATTATGCTATATCTAACTCTAACTTATTCTATCTCGGTTGTCTTTATGCTCTATCGTAGGGTTCTAACTCTACCTCAGTTATCATCTTACTGTTGCACTACTTAACTCTAATTCTATCTCGGCCTGTGACCTAGCATGATCCATATCGGGTGCCATTATGCTATACCCCATTCTAACTTACTGTGTCCTTTCGTCCACCTCCAGTGTTTGTTATGTGGCACTTTGACCCGATCTTTCCTCTCCTCTCATCTGTTACTCCCACGTACTCCGACGTCTGTCACACCATCGGAGCCGCGATAGATTCAGCTCCTTTGCTACCCCGTCCAAGACGAGGTTGGGACACAGGCAGGAATACGAGATTTATCGTGTCTTTTATGTTTTAACTTCCGTGTGGCAGTGGTGTCGGAACGCCTAACCTCCGTGTGGCAGTGGTGTCGGAACGCCTAACCTCCGTGTGGCAGTGGTGTCGGAACGCCTAACCCAGGATTCGACTCCTACTCGTGGTGAATATACATTTTAATGTAAGATATTTCCCTTTCGTTCTAGCCTGTTAAATTCCGAGGAGGCTTACTTCGCAAGACCATGATATTTACTCCTTTTTTCTTTCAGTCGCATCTTGCTGCCGGATGGAATAGAGGTTGGGGAGAGAGCGTTCTTGATATTCACTCTCTCCTTACCTCATCCTCATAGAAAAGACGTAGGAACAATTAGAGTTTAAAAAAGACGCCGTTAACATGGCTGTCCGTTGTCTGGCTTTCCCATCTCTCTCTCTCTCTCTCTCTCTCTCTCTCTCTCTCTCTCTCTCTCTCTCTCTCTCTCTCTCTCTCTCTCTCTCTCTCTCATGTAGGCAGGCTCCAGCAGCAGCTTCCCTCCCTCACTTGCCAGGTACACCAGCACTAATTAGCTTCTCTCATCACCTGTCCGTCCCTGGCCCAGGCATCCCCCTCCCTTCCCTCTCTCCCAGCCCCCAGCTGCAGCCCTTCCCTCCCTCCCACAGTCCCTCCCGTTCCCTCCCTCCTTCCCCCTCCCTACCCTTGTCGTTTACTTCCCGTCTCACTTACCTCACAAAGAGGGAGCGGAGGTTTTACACTTACATATTTATCATGCTCATTACCATCACAGGGACTGGAAAAAGAAAACGTAGTTAGGATGTGTGTAATGTATAGGTACTTTGTGAGGAGTAACTCTGTCTGTAGAGTACTGAGGGGAAGAGACGAGTGTGAGGGTAGAATTGGCAGGGAGGGTAAGTCAGGCACTCCAGTAAGGCAAGTAATGGTTCGGGTGAGGTTGTATTACCTCGATAGGTTCAAGTGTCGTATGGGTCAAGTCCCGGGGTAGGGCAGTGAGGACCCGTGTGAGGTAATGTTCGCTCAGGCGCCACTGAGAGAGAGTTCTATTTAAAGGGTTGCGACGCCATGCATCAGGCAGCGCCTGGCAAAAACCAGAATAATCTTGACAGTTCAGACTACCTCGACCTCCTCCTCCTCCACTGACCAACAAGACCCCCACCTCACCCTCGCTTATGACAGGTGACCACAGTCATCGAAGGAAACTATACTCCGGCGCTGAATTCCATTTACATAAGACGCAAGCAGACACGAAATTTTACGTAGAGGACGCCACTAGGCCAGATATACGGTGAGGGGTAATAGCGACGCACCGGCACTGAGCGATGTAGACAGTGGAGGATGACATATCCGCACCCGATTTGTATTTTTTGTTCGTGTATCCGTAACAAGTGACGTGGCGAAGGTTGGCGTGAAGGTCCACTCCCATGTATAGATATCCTTAACACGAGAACAAAGGGGAGTGGAAGCCTTGGTTAGTTACTAATCTCGTACATCATCATAACCACTGGGGATAAAACAGTTCTAACAATAGCTATGCCCTCACAGAATACCCCTACGGACACGTTCACATAGGTATTCGTACAGAAGTGCAGGAATACTCACAGAGACAGACACGCTCACGAAGCGGACACGCTCACATAGACAGACACTCACACAGATAGTCACACTCACACAGACAGACTCACACAGACAGACACACTCACACAGACAGACACACTCGCATAAACAGTCACACTCACACAGACAGACACACTCACACAGACACACTCACACAGACAGTCACACTCACACAGACAGAGACACTCGCATAGAAAGTCACACTCATGTAGACAGACACACTCACGCAGACAGACACACTCACACACACAGACAGGCACTTTCACATAGACAGACACACTCACACAGACAGGAACACTTACACAGACAGGCACACTTATACAAACAGACACACTCACATAGACAGGCACACTTACACAGACAGACACACTCACACAGACAGACACACTCACAGAGACAGTCACACTCACATAGACAGGCACACTTACACAGACAGGCACACTTATACAGACAGACACACTCACATAGACAGGCACACTTACACAGACAGGCACACTTATACAGACAGACACACTCACATAGACAGGCACACTTACACAGACAGACACACTCACACAGACAGACACACTCACACAGACAGTCACACTCACATAGACAGGCACACTTACACAGACAGACACACTTATACAGACAGACACACTAACATAGACAGGCACACTTACACAGACAGACACACTAACATAGACAGGCACACTTACACAGACAGACACACTTATACAGACAGACACACTAACATAGACAGGCACACTTACACAGACAGACACACTCACACAGACAGACACACTCACACAGACAGACACACTAACATAGACAGGCACACTTACACAGACAGACACACTTATACAGACAGACACACTAACATAGACAGGCACACTTACACAGACAGACACACTCACACAGACAGACACACTAACATAGACAGGCACACTTACACAGACAGACACACTCACACAGACAGACACACTAACATAGACAGGCACACTTACACAGACAGACACACTTATACAGACAGACACACTAACATAGACAGGCACACTTACACAGACAGACACACTAACATAGACAGGCACACTTACACAGACAGACACACTTATACAGACAGACACACTAACATAGACAGGCACACTTACACAGACAGACACACTAACATAGAGAGACACACTCACATAGACAAACACACGCAGACAGACACACACAGACAGGCACACTTACACAGACAGACACACTCACACACACAGACAGGCACTTTCACATAGACAGACACACTCACACAGACAGTAACACTTACACAGACAGGCACACTTACACAGACAGACACACTCACACAGACAGACACACTCACACAGACAGACACACTAACATAGACAGGCACACTTACACAGACAGACACACTTATACAGACAGACACACTAACATAGACAGGCACACTTACACAGACAGACACACTAACATAGACAGGCACACTTACACAGACAGACACACTCACATAGACAGACACACTCACATAGATCGTCACACTCACATAGACAGACACACTTACACAGTCAGACACACTCACACACACAGACAGGCACACTTACACAGACAGACACACTCACACAGACAGGCACACTTACACAGACAGACACACTCACATAGACAGACAGACACACACACACACAGACACACTCACTCACACACAGACAGGCACTCTCACATAGACAGACACACTCACAAAGACAGACACACTTACATAGACAGACACACTCACATAGACAGACGCACTCACACAGACAGACACACTCACATAGACAGACACTCACACAGACACACACACACACACTCAAAGCCAGACACACTCACGGAGACACACAAACAGGCACACTCACACAGACATACACTCACGCAAATAGACACACTCATACACACACACCCTCACAGACACCTGATAAAACGGTAAGTTCTCGCTGGTGGTGGTGGCGTCGGTGTGGTGATAAGCGAGGGCGAAGCGTGGGTGGTGGAGATGACGTGTGTGGTGCTGGTGGGGGTTGGGTGGGCCTCTCCATCACTGCCGACCTCCAACCTCAGTAGCAGGTCGTCCGTAGGCCAGAGGTTATGCTAACCTAACCCAGCTGCAGGTCGTTCAAGCCGGATCAGTTGTGGAACTTTCGTAGTAAAGCAAACTTAAGTCAGGGTTAGCTTATACCTAACTGTAGCTGAGGGGTTACCATGGATGGATCATAGCTGTGTAACTTTACTAGTAAAGCAATGTATTACAGGGGTTAGCTTATACCTAACTTAGCTGAGGGTTACCATGGATCGATCTTCGATTAAGGTAAGCTTACCTAAGCCTTCTGCTTGCTTCTAAGAGTGCATTATGCTGTGTAAGCTGAGTTTTATAGCTTTCTTGTATCAGTGAAAGCTATCTTAAGTTAGCTAAGGGCCTGGAATGTGAATGAATTGCGTAACTTCAGTCGTGAACCATTCTTAGATCTGACGAAGGTGGCTGAAGTTAGCTGTAGCTTCATGAGAGGTGGACCTGTGTTCGTCAGAGGCAAATCATGATCGAACCAGGTTAAGCTTGATTAAGTTAGCTGCAGCCAAGCTGTAAGTGTGCCTTCAGTAGTAGGTCATTCCTATATCAAGTCAAGGTTACCTAACGTTAGGTTAACTTCATGATATGTGACTTGGGACCACATCAACAAACATGTCGTCACCCAGGACAGGTAAGCGTGATTTTTTTTGTTTTCCGTATTCTGACCACGTTATCAGGTTATCTGAGTTGCTAAACCCTTAGTGGAGAGTGTCACTGAGAGTGTTTACTGGGTTAAACAAACGTAAGGTTTCCCAACAGCAAGTAATGGTTTTTGTAGAAACGTATAACACTTATCATGACATCCATCACTGAATCACATGTTCCTCTTTGTGAACCTTCCCTCTGCGTTGTACAGCCCAGCTTGACCTGATAATAGTTGTCAGAATACTAAGATAACTTCAGCAGGTTAACCCATGATAATTTCTTCACATTAGACAGACAGTCATCGAATAGAAGTTATGTTGTGGAGTCCGAGGGAAGGCGATGTACAATGTTGTGGAGTCCGAGGGAAGGCGATGTACAATGTTGTGGAGTTACAGGGAAGGCGATGTGCTTCTTGGAGGAGGGAACCGTTTTTTTTTTTTTTCAGTTGTAGACTTACAGAACTGGAGTAAACGTCCATCGTCAGATGTTGTGAGCGTCAAGGTTGTGAATACCTTTAACTCCCGGGTTGACAGACGCTTCAGTATTATGGATTATCAGGATACAAACCTGTTCAGGAGGGGAATAACCACATTTCAGCTTTATTGAAGAACACGTGTGTGTGTGTGTGTGTGTTTGTGTGTGTGTGTGTGTGTGTGTGTGTGTGTGTGTGTGTGTGTGTGTGTGTGTGTGTGTTTCAGATGTGAGCCTCCTCCACGCATCACGTCGCCACAATATCTAGTTCCGGTAATTTTCTTCATTCACATTTTCCAGTAAACTTTCCACGTCAGTATACTCTGCACACACACGACGTGATGCTCCTCCTCAGCTGTGTTCCTGCCGGCTGCTGTGCCGGAGTGGGCAGGGGGAGGTGCCCTCTCCTTCACTACCCTCCCTCCGTCCCTGTAGACCAGTTACTGAGGATGATATCACTGTCCTTCTTCAGGTATTCTCGTCACGCCCCATCGGATCTCCTGTCATATGTCTATCCCTTGTACTCCTTTCCATCCTTCCCTATTGTCCTCCTAATAGATTCTTTTAGTTTAACAAGCTGGTTAGAGGAGAGGACTTCCGTCCTACTTCCCGTCCCCACCACCACCCTGCCCCGCGGACTAGACCCGCCTGTGGCAAGTCTGACCTCAGGATGGCAAGTCCTCGCCGTTTACCGCGCCGTTTTTGCGTTCGTTTTGGCCAAGTTGAATTTACCTTTAGATTCGTCGTCTCTCTGAGGATAACAAACGGGCCTTTGGTCATGGCCTTGTGGGCACAGCTGACGAAGGTAGGACTTCCTCCTGCAGCGACAGAGGCTCGTGACGACCTTTCATCGGTTCTCCTGAATGTTCACATGTGGGACTGGTACACACCACTCAGCGGCCGCGTCTTACGTGGTAGTATTCAGTCAGTACGACTGCCTTTGGCCCTCAACGCCTGTACTTAAACGTACTTACAGAGCTAGGGCGCCAGTGAGCACTACAGTACCTTGCGGTAACGCCCACAGAACGCTGGGGTGGTGGTGATGAACACCATATGATGTAATTATGTATTAGTTGTAGAGTAAAAGTTATGGATTATGACCCAGTAAAATGACTCTACACCTGGCGTAACATAATTGGTCTTACCTGCTAAAGGACAGAGAACAGAGGATAGGTCACCACTGAGACATACTGAGCTTTGCTCTTCCCCAGGGAAAGTGCTTCCATACATACTTTGCTTCCATACGTTCATCATTATGATCGTTTCAGAAAGATGTATTGCACTCCAGGTCAAGCGTGGTCGCGTAGGTGGAAACTGTTTGGAAGACGGAGCCAAAGACAGTAAAAGACAGAGTTAGACAGGCAAGATGATGTGTAACGACTCAAGAGGGTGTCGCGGTCCAAGACGTCATGAGACACCCGAAGACGTCGAGAGACATCCTAAGGCGTCTCGAGAGAGCCTAAGACGTCATGAGACAGTCCAGTATGTGGTGAGGCAACCCAAGATACTGTCAAACAGCCCAAGACAGTGCGACGCAGTACACAATAGAGTAGGCCAATCCCAGACCCTGTACCCTATATCTGTTACCGTAAGGCTGCATAATGCAGTCCATAGCAGTTCACAACAGATGAGAGCAACTCACCTCACCAGACTCACAGCCACTTAGCCTCCGACCCATCCATAGCCATGACTCCCGCGTCTTACTCTGAGACAGACTGATGTGCTGTGCAACATCATAAAGACAACACGGGAATGCTAAGGGAAGTGAGAGTGTGGGAGACTTTCATTTGTCGAACACCCCACTCACCGGGCAGGAGCGCACGTCGAGGCCAGACTTTTAAGCTTAGATTTGATTAAATAGAGGGATAAAGAGGTGAGGAGAGAAGAGGGAAATTAACCCAAGAGTTTCGAAAATGAGGCAGGTCGTAGATGCTGAGAGAGACGTAGAAAGGTAAAAGAGTTTCAGAACTTAGCGTTGTAGTGAAGGAAACAGACGTTACACCGACTCGCCTGTCCAGAGCTACACCTCCCCTGGCTCGGGTTCTACCCCCCGGTATGAGGCACAGGCGTCACCTGCCTGGTATACACAAGGCTCCTGCCACACTTCACCAGGCACCTTGTCCCCACCCTCGTCCATACCTTCCTCTATACCCGCGAGCCTCACCAGTCCATCTAGCTACTTTCATCCCTCCCGACCCCTCCAACCATCCCTCTCCCTCCCTCCCTCCTTCCCTCCCTCCCTCTTGGGCCCTCCAGCTATCCATTCCCTCCTGCTCCGGCGTTCCCTCACGCTACCTGAAGATCCCTCAGTGACCACTGTCTGCTTTCCTACTGCCTCCTGCACCGGGGGGGGGGGGGGGGGGGTTAGGTCAGGAATACGGTGGCCCACTGCTGGGGTGGGAGTGGTGACGGGTGGCGGTGGGGGAGGGAGGGAGGGGGGTTGAAGGACAGGTGTGTGTGTGTGTGGTCGTGCGTTGTGGTTGAAGGGAAAGAGACAACTGTGGTGGATGGTGCGAGGGAGAGTACAGATGTGAAGGTGTACAGAGGGGGGGGGGGGACAGGTGTGGTGGTGATGGAGAGGGGTTGGGGGAACAGGTGTTGTGGAAGGTGGGAGGGAGGGAGGGGATAAGTGTAGTGGTGGTGATGGTGAAGTGAGAGGGATGGGTGTGGTCGTGAGGAGGAAGGAGGGGGACAAGAGGTGGTCGTAGGGAAGGGAGAGGTGGGGTGGTAGAGGAGGGGAACAGGTGTGATGGGGGGTGGAAGGAGGGGACAGGTGTGAGATTGGGTAGGAAGGGGAGGACAGGTAGGGGTGGGGAAGAAGGAGGAGGACAAGTGAGGGATTGGGGATGAGGGAGTAGACAGGTGTGTGGTTGGGGAGAAGGGAGTAGGACAGGTGTGAGGTTGGGAAGGAGGACAGGTGTGCGGTTAGGGAGGAGGGAGGAGGACAGGTGTGCGGTTAGGGAGAAGGGAGGAGGACAGGTGTGTGGTTAGGGAGGAGGGAGGAGGACAGGTGTGCGGTTAGGGAGGAGGGAGGAGGACAGGCTTGCGGTCAGGGAGGAGGGAGGAGGACAGGTGTGCAGTTAGGGAGGAGGATGGAGGACAGATGTGGTGGTGATCCATGGGAAGTAATGTAACAGGAGACTTACCGGTCCATGACGAGGGTATGAGCGGCCGTGATCTTATTTGTAGTCAAGCAGAGGGCAGGTCTCCACCCACCCACCTCTCCCTCCGGCTCAACAGCTAGAAGTGAAATATTTGAGATGGACCACCGCGTAGCATAAAGAGAGAGAGAGAGAGAGAGAGAGAGAGAGAGAGAGAGAGAGAGAGAGAGAGAGAGAGTCGACTGCAATGGACATTTTCAGGAAAGTGTGAACGGGAAAAGTTTGTTAATTGAGTCTGTAGTGGCCTTCCTTCTCCCGAGCTGTACTCTGGGACGGAAAAGGTGAAGTTCATTTTTTATGGGATATCTACGAAGACTTTTCCTCCTTGAAACGGGACAGTTAGTGACAACTGACATCCCTGGGGTATTGGTCCAGCCGTGATGTGAAAGGGTAGATAGTCTGCGCATTGACTACAGCGCCTGGTGGTGTTTTGTAGGAGGTATGAGGACAGGAGTGTGATGATCGTAGGAGGGAGGGGACAGGTGTGGTGGCGGTGGGAGGGAGGGGACAGGTGTAGTGGTGGTGGGAGGGAGGGGACATGTGTAGTGGTGGTGGGAGGGAGGGGACAGGTGTGGTGGTGGTGGGAGGGAGGGGACAGGTGTGGTGATGGTGGGAGGGAGGGGATAGGTGTGGTGATGGTGGGAGGGAAGGGACATGTGGTGGGAGGGAGGGGATAGGTGTGGTGATGGTGGGAGGGAGGGGACAGGTGTGGTGGTGGTGGGAGGGAAGGGACATGTGGTGGGAGGGAGGGGACAGGTGTGGTGGTGGTGGGAAGGAGGGGACAGGTGTGGTGATGGTGGGAGGGAGGGGACAGGTGTGGTGGTGGTGGGAGGGAAGGGACATGTGGTGGGAGGGAGGGGACAGGTGTGGTGATGGTGGGAGGGAGGGGACAGGTGTGGTGATGGTGGGAGGGAGGGGACAGGTGTGGTGATGGTGGGAGGGAGGGGACATGTGGTGGTGGTGGTGGGAAGGAGGGGACAGGTGTGGTGATGGTGGGAGGGAGGGGACAGGTGTGGTGATGGTGGGAGGGAGGGGACAGGTGTGGTGATGGTGGGAGGGAGGGGACAGGTGTGGTGATGGTGGGAGGGAGGGGACAGGTGTGGTGGTGGTGGGAGGGAGGGGACAGGTGTGGTGATGGTGGGAGGGAGGGGACAGGTGTGGTGATGGTGGGAGGGAGGGGACAGGTGTGGTGGTGGTGGGAGGGAAGGGACATGTGGTGGGAGGGAGGGGACAGGTGTGGTGATGGTGGGAGGGAGGGGACAGGTGTGGTGATGGTGGGAGGGAGGGGACAGGTGTGGTGGTGGTGGGAGGGAAAGGATAGGTGTGATGGTGGTGGGAGGGAGGGGACAGGTGTGGTGATGGTGAAAGGGAGGGGACAGGTGTGGTGGCGATGGGAGGGAGGGGACAGGTGTGGTAACGGTGGGAGGGGACAGGTGTGGTGGCGGTGGGAGGGAGGGGACAGGTGTGGTGATGGTGGGAGGGAGGGGACATGTGGTGGTGGTGGTGAGAGGAGGGGAAAGGTGTGGTGGTGGTGGGAGGGAGGGGACAGGTGTGGTGGTGGTGGGAGGGAGGGGACATGTGGTGGAAAGGAGGGGACAGGTGTGGTGGTGATGGGAGGGAGGGGACATGTGGTGGGAAGGAGGGGACAGGTGTGGTGGTGGTGAGAGGGGGGGAAAAGGTGTGGTGGTGGTGGGAGGGAGGGGACATGTGGTGGTGGTGGTGGGAGGGAGAGGACTTGTGGTGGGAGGGAGAGGACATGAGGTGGGAGGGAGGAGACAGGTGTGGTGATGGTGGGAGGGAGGGGACAGGTGTGGTGGTGGTGGGAGGGAGGGGACAGGAGTGGTGGTGGTGGGAGGGAGAGGACATGTTATGGAAGGGAGGGGACAGGTGTGGTGGGAGGGGGGGATAGGTGTGGTGGTGATGGGAGGGAGGGGACAGGTGTGGTGGAGATGGGAGGGAGGGGACATGTGGTGGGAAGGAGGGGACAGGTGTGGTGGTGGTGGGAGGAAGGGGACATGTGGTGGTGGTGGTGGAAGGGAGGGGACAGGTGTGGTGGTGGTGGGAGGGAGGGGACATGTGGTGGTGATGGGAGGGAGGGGACATGTGGTGGGAAGGAGGGGACAGGTGTGGTGGTGGTGGGAGGGAGGAGACGGGTGTGGTGGTGGTGGGAGGGAGGGGACAGGTGTGGGGGTGGTGGGAGGGAGGGGACATGTGGTGGGAGGGAGGGGACAGGTGTGGTGATGGTGGGAGGGAGGGGACAGGTGTAGTGGTGGTGGGAGGAAGGGGACATGTGTAGTTGTGGTGGGAGGGAGGGGACCGGTGTGGTGGTGGTGGGAGGGAGGGGACAGGTGTGGTGGTGGTGGGAGGGAGGGGACAAGTGGGGGTGGTGGTGGGAGGGAGGGGACATGTGTAGTGGTGGTGGGAGTGAGGGGACAGGTGTGGTGGTGGTGGAAGGGCGGGATACAGGTGTGGTGGTGGTGGAAGGGCGGGATACAGGTGTGGTGGTGATGGGAGGTGGTAGTGGGACAGGTGTGAGGGTGGGTTGGGGGGGAAGGGAACAGAGGTTATAGTAGGGAGGTGGGAAGGGACGAGTGTGGTGATGGCGGTGGAATGACGGGTGACAGGTCTGGTGAGAGGGAGCGGAACAGATGTGATGAAAGGGAGGTGGACAGGTGTGACGGTAGGGTGAAGGGGGGAGGACAGGTGTGACGGTAGGGTGAAGGGAGGAGGACAGGTGTGACGGTAGGTTGAAGGGAGGAGGACAGGTGTGGTGGTCGCGTGAGGGAAGAGGGACAGGTGTGGTGGGAGAGAGGAGTGAGGGGGGAGCAGATGTGGTAGTTTGGGTGTGTGTGTGTGGTGGGGGAGGAACAGGTGTGGTGTAGAGCACGAGGCCTCCTCCTCCTCCTCCTCCTCCTCCTCAGGTGCAACACTGTCAACCAGACTGTTGTTCATCCTGGACGTGGCAAGAGGTATTGATTGTTTGTGGGAGGCGGCAACACTGCGGGGTATCCTCCTGTTACATGGCAACAGTGACTGATTTCCACCACAGGCGTGGCAACAGTGATCGGACTCTACCTTGGACCCACCGGCAGTGAAATGTGTCCCTTTAAGACGTACCAACAGTGCTGGACTCCCGTGTCTGAGGCACCGCCTCCATGCCAGACTCACCTGACGCCTGGCAATACTGCTGACCTCCCCCCACGATTTGGCAACAGTGCTGTGCTTGACTATGTCACTGACACAGTGCCGGACTTGGCTATGTCACTGACACAGTGCCGGACTTGACTGTCACTGATACTATGCTGGGCTGAGCAGTCAATTTGCTGTAGAGATGATATGACATCGAAAAACCTACGTGGACTTCATTATGATTACAGTTCGTAGTTGTTGTAATAGTAATAGTAGTTAAGTAGTGTTGATGGTAGTAATAAAAGTAGTAGTAGCAGATAAAAGTAGTCGTAATATAGTATGCTACTGCTACTATTTGTAGCAGTAATAGTCGTGTTCATTGCTATCATCATCATTATGACTCGTGCTTATCATAACTCTTCGATCCCAAAGTTGTGGAATCCAGTATCCTAATGTGTGTTCCAGAGAGGCTGTTCACCTCAGTGTGCTTACAGAAACCGACATGACACGGACATGTCCCGCCCGCCCCAGCCATGGCCAGTCAGAGCTGCTCTGGTGTACGTAGACATGACTTGTAAACATAGAAAGGTACTAGGATGAAGGGGAGATGAAACTGAGTTCCACAGCCTCGCTGTTCGTGGAAGAGAGTACATATGACGGTCAATCCTCCCGTGGTTGGCCTTCACAGAGAAACAAAATAGTGCAGATTCAAAGGAATTCAAACAGCAGCAGACCATTGGGTCCTTTTGAGGTAGTATGTGATAGAGGAGGAGATCGGAAACTCATAGATCCGTGTGCTAAGAGTAGAAAAACATATATATTTCAAAGAGAGGCAAACTGTAAACTTTTTATGTAACAAAAGAAGGTACGAATAATGTCAATCGTGGATTTTAAGCGAAATGATTATCAAATTTATTGTTATACATGTCAAATTGATAAATCGTTCCACATGTTAAACAACCCTGTGAAAGAAAAAAATAAGTACTTCGCCTTATTTGAATGTATAATGTTTGTCCTTGAGTTTGTAACCATCACTACGAGTGATATCAGACGAATCTGTTATTGTGTAGCTTGTTCGATCAAGGTTATAGAAGCCTTTCACGGTTTTGAATGCCTGTTTTAGATCACCTTTTAGCCCTCTCTTGTCTAAGCTATAGATAGATTCAAGTCTTTAAGTCGGCTATCGTAACATTTGTTTCTCTGTCCGGGAATCACCCACTTGGTGACTCGCATCTGTTCTACACCGTCATTCTACGTCTTCTCTCAAGTCGTGTGACCAAAACTGAACCCAGTATTCAAGTTGGGAATGAACTACACACTTGCTTCGTACATCCAAGTCTTTCTCCTCATATCCACCATTTGTAGTTGAACAGAATTCGTAATGTAAATTGCCCCTTTTTTTTTTTTACAAGCGATATGTAAAACGTTGCACTGACCAATGTTAAAGATAAATTTGCCACCCAAATTTTCTTGTGATCGCTACGAGCTGACCCCTGCCTTTTGGCACAGTCTCTTTAGAAGTAAGTGCTCTCTCGCTCTCTCTCTCTCTCTCTCTCTCTCTCTCTCTCTCTCTCTCTCTCTCTCTCTCTCTCTCTCTCTCTCTCTCTCTCAACTTGATGTCATATATATATATATATATATATATATATATATATATATATATATATATATATATATATATATATATATATATATATATATTTGTTATCGTTCTTTCAGAGCTGAGGGGCGTCAGTTGATGTCATTAGCACCCACGAGACAAAGGTAAGTACTGTCCTTTGATAGCACTTTGCGAGGGAAGTCAGTAGAGTTCTTGTAGCATGAGTAAAGTCTTTGTGATGTAGGCACCAGGTGGAGTTCTTGTGGAGGGCAGTAGAGTGTTAGTAGTCTTGTAAGAAGAGTCCTTTTAGGCAACATAATCTGACTCCTGTTTAGTTTAAGTATAGTACTTTGCGAAGACAGGAAGTGACTCACATGACGTTACGTAAAGTTACTGGCCGAAGGTGTAGGCCAGTCAGTGATGGTATAATGTGTTTGTGGTGAAAGTAAGACCTGTTGTGTTAATAGCTGATTAGAATCCGTAAAGTCTTCGTGGTAAAACAAGGTAAGCAGAGTTCTTGTAGAAGTCAGTAGAGTCTTGGAAATGGAAATAATAAAATTCTCTCCATTACAGTGAGAGTGGATATAGTAGAGTTGTGACTGAGGTAAGTAGAGTTCATTATTAAGGTAAGCAAAATTTTTTCTGATGAAAATTCCTTTAAAAGCACATAACACAGTGAACTTACCTTAGCAAATCACGAGATGTACCACTGAAACTTATCGTTGAAATTGCGCAAGGCAAGAAAGGTTAAATCATCAAATTGTTTTATTGAACTCGAAAAAAAAAGAGAAAGAAAAAACAATGAGGAAATGTCCAAGTCAGACTAATAAAGATGGAAGTAGAAGAAAGACGAAGAAAAGACTCACAGAGACACGACTGATGGTTGTGGATAATGAAAGTAAAGTTGTTACGATTTGTAGAGTTATGGCGGATGGTATGAAGGATGTGTGTGTTGTAGGATATTAAAGGTTGTGTTGTAGGATGTTGAAGGATGTAGGTGTTGTAGGATATTGAAGGATGTGGGTATTGTAGGATGTTGAAGGATGTGTGTGTGTTGCAGGATGTTGACGGATGTGTGTTGTAGGATGATGAAGGATACTCGTGTTGTATGATAATGAAGGGCGCGTATGTTTCAGGATGTTGGTGAGTGTGTTGTAGGATGTTCCCCGCTGTAGAGGGTTGCAGGATGGGCCAGTGCGTCACACGACCATCACCTCAAAGGCTGAAGCAGATGTAGTGGGTGATGAGTATGTAGGGTTTATGCTGATGATTTTGTCTTTCATCTAGCGCTAGACCCTTGAGCACGACGTCAAGGCCTTTTAGCACAACGGTACAACCCTTGAGCACGACGGTAAGGCCTTTTAGCACGACGGTACGACCCTTGAGCACGATAGTACGACCCTTGAACACGACGGTACGGCCTTTTATCACGACGGTACGACCCTTGAGCACGACGGTAAGGCCTTTTAGCACGACGGTACGACCCTTTAGCCCGATACTACGACCCTTGAGCACGACGGTACGGCCTTTAAGCACGACGGTACGACCCTTGAGCACGACGGTACGACTCTTGAGCACGATGGTACGACCCTTGAGTACGATAATACGACCCTTGAGCACGATAATACGACCCTTGAGCACGACGGTACGATCATATTACTTAAAGGTCGTACCGTCATGCTCAGGAGCCGTACCATCATGCTCAGGGGACGTAGTGTCATGCTCAAGAGCCGTACCGTCGTGCTCAAGGGGTCAAACACGAGGCCTCGTCGGAACACTCGTCTCCGGAATTTATCGTTCGCGCCACACGGGCCAGCACGGCCTGGTGGCTGCCACACTGGAAACGCGACCGAAGATTTGTGCATGTTGGTGGCGTAGCCTGAGCAGCCAGGTACCGCCTCCCGCCAACACTATAGAAAACGAAGATATCAAATATAGATGAGACAGAGGGGGGCGCCCGCTAACTGCCTGCTGTCAGAGAGCAGGAGTTGGATATATCCTGTGGAGGACGCGTAGGATGGCAGAAGCAAGGGCCGTGGGAGGAGGGTAGGACACTGAAAGTAATGCTGGCCATAGGAGGGTAGGACTTGTATCGACGAAGGAACCATCTCGGAGAGGAGGGAGAGAGGGCCTCTAAGGATAATTTTATCCTTCTTACATGCTAGCTAGGTCCTGCTGGTGGGCCTACTGACACCCTCTGTGTCAGTAGGCCTGCACACGAAAGCCGCCCAGGGAAGTGCTACCATCCCTGACTCCGTGGTGTTGACGTGATGGCCAGAACCATCTGACACACACAGTATCAGTAGGTTGGGGACAGCAGCCGCCTAAGAAAAATTCAACCTCCCTAACTTAAGGGTGTTGAAGCGATGTCCGACCCCATCTTGCGTCCTCCGTGTCAGGATTTGTAAGTCTTAATTACCGTCTCATTAAAACTAAGCCGCTTGTACTAAACATCCATCATCATCTTTTCTTCTTAACCATCAAACTCCTTTATTTCTTACCTTCTTTCTTATTACTATCCGGTTTCCTCAAGGGTTGAGACGTAACTCTACCACCTCCTCAAAAGCTCGTGAGATTATTATTTTCCTTTACTGCTCAGCTCTGGCCTTAATGAGGTCTTTGTTGACAATCAGACTGGAGCCGCCGACATGGAAGAGAAAAGATGCCAGTAAAAACTAACTCAGTTCCAGTCAGAATCATTGTGACAGTGAATGACGAAGGATGAACGGCTCCGTGTAACAGCACAGGAGGGGACGGACCTCAGCTAGGGTCGGAGGGTGTAGCTGGAGGTGTTGATCTGCCATGAACAGAGGCGTAACAAAGCTCCCCCAGCCGAGCAGTAGGTATTGGTGCACACCACCGGACACAGGAGATAAAAAAGATATATATATATATATATATATATATATATATATATATATATATATATATATATATATATATATATTTTTTTTTTTTTTTTTTTTCTTTTTTTTCTTTTTTTTTTTCGCTGTCTCCCGCGTTTGCGAGGTAGCACAAGGAAACAGACGAAAGAAATGGCCCAACCCACCCCATACACATGTATATACATACGTCCACACACGCAAATACACATACCTACACAGCTTTCCATGGTTTACCCCAGACGCTTCACATGCCCTGATTCAATCCACTGACAGCACGTCAACCCCGGTATACCACATCGATCCAATTCACTCTATTCCTTGCCCTCTTTTCACCCTCCTGCATGTTCAGGCCCCGATCACACAAAATATTTTTCACTCCATCTTTCCACCTCCAATTTGGTCTCCCACTTCTCCTCGTTCCCTCCACCTCCGACACATATATCCTCTTGGTCAATCTTTCCTCTCTCATTCTCTCCATGTGCCCAAACCATTTCAAAACACCCTCTTCTGCTCTCTCAACCACGCTCTTTTTATTTCCACACATCTCTCTTACCCTTACGTTACTTACTCGATCAAACCACCTCACACCACACATTGTCCTCAAACATCTCATTTCCAGCACATCCATATATATATATATATATATATATATATATATATATATATATATATATATATATATATATATATATGTGTGTGTGTGTGTGTGTGTAAAGATTTTTACTATGGTCTTGGTAAGGTTATATAAGTAAAGCTTTTAGAATGGAGGTACATTGAGAATAACAAATAAATGAGAAACGGTGATAGTTGATGCGTAGTAACTCAAGTTATTATTTACGCAACAAATCAGTAAAGACAGAGGAAGGGAACAGACCTGGAGATGAGTTACTCTGACGCGTAGATCAATGATAAGGAGGCGCTCTAGTATGTAGAGAACAGCATTCAAGATTAAGGACTGTATATAGTACACACACACACACACACACTCACACATTCACACACACACACACACACACACACACACACACACACACACACACACACACACCCAGAGCACAAATGAATTCCAAAAAGAATTGTGTGATAGTAGAGAGGGTTGGTGAGATGAGGCCCCGCGAGCATAAAACTCTTTCTTGGTACAAAACAGATTGATGATTACACACAGGCGCGCGCGCGCGCGGTGAAAAGAGATTATTCTTTGAATCTGTGAATATTTAAGTACGAAAAAAATGTTCCAGGAAAATGGGTACTGGGCAAGGTAGCGAGGAAGCTGTACATAGGAGGAAACCACATGACAAGATTTGTCTTCCTTTTGATGAGACGAAACATGAGTGGTCGAGGAAGAGCGTCCGTGACCTGGGGAAGTCGAAGGAACCTCGATATATGAATCTGGTCCAACCTCGCCTAACCTGATCTTACCCATTTTCTATGTAGCCAAACCTAATATAACCAAACCAAATCTAACCTTAACGAACGTAACTCAACCTTAGCTAAGCTAATCTAACTTACCCTAACCTAGTCTAACTTTAATAAAGCTAACCCAAGTTAGCCTAACCTAAACTAACTTAGTATAAGCTTAAGAAACCTAACCTATCTTAGTATATGTTTAACAAACTATACCCAACCTTGGCTAACTTAACCTAATCTAACTTAAACCTAACCCAACCTAACCTAACCTAACCTAACGTAGCCCTAACTAATCTGAAATCGCTAACCTAACCTTAGAGTAACGTAACATAGTGTAGTGTATCCACTTGATTAGTGAAAAAGTGAGAATGAAAGAACGGAATATTGTAGTTTAGGAAATTGATATTAAGAAACAGTTATTGCTTACGGACGAAACGAGAACAGTTTCAGGAACAGAGTTAGAAATAGATGAAAGCAGTGAGCAGACATTTTAAGGGAGAACAACGAAGGGAGATATATTATAAGATCACAGAGGAAGTCTACGAAAGGTAAGGTATGCAGGCTAAAGTTTGTAGACTTTCAGTTTTCCAAGTTAACACGTTCGCAAAGTTTAGATAGCTTATACGTCGTAAATTCTGTATATATATATATATATATATATATATATATATATATATATATATATATATATATATATTCTCTATTTTCCGCGTTAGCGAGGTAGCGTCTTTGAGGGAATATCCTCACTTGGCCCCCTTCTCTGTTCCTTCTTTTGGAAAATTGAAAATGAGAGGGAAGGATTTCCAGCCCCCCGCTCCCTTCCCTTTTAGTCGCCTTCTACGACACGCAGGGAATACATGGGAAGTATTCTTTCTCCCCTATCCCCAGGGATAATATATATATATATACTTTTCGATGTCATTGATGACCAGTTGAACAAGTCAGATTATTCCGAACCCTGAAAGCCAATACGAAGCATTCGCACCAGATTTTGGAGTTTTTCGTATATGACTGCAACTTCTTCTCTATCATTTTTTTTTTTTTTTATTCGCATTTGTGCTTTGACCTTTCACGGTTAACTTCTCATTATCGTAATGATATCTTTCTGGTAATTATCATTATTGTTTAAGATTGAATTTGTGTCTCGATGACATGTCGATCATTAGATGATGAAGCAGGTTTCTCTCTCTCTCTCTCTCTCTCTCTCTCTCTCTCTCTCTCTCTCTCTCTCTCTCTCTCTCTCTCTCTCTCTCTCTCTCTCTCTGTGCAAGCAGCTGCTTGAGTTTTTCAAGTGGTCGACAAGCTGCTAAGCCCCTGGCCTTGCAATTAACGTAGACTGTTAACGGTAAAATGCCCTGACACTGCTATACACGACCGGTACAGTACAACGGTGTTAGAGAGAGAGAGAGAGAGAGAGAGAGAGAGAGAGAGAGAGAGAGAGAGAGAGAGAGAGAGAGAGAGAGAAGAGGCGGGGGATTCCTGGGAATATGAATGACAAGAACATTTACTTTTGAGTCTGTCTGTGTTGATAAACTGTTAACAGAAATTGATAATGACTGAACTACCAGTAGTAATTATCAAAGAACATGGAGAACGAATGTAATTAGTATCATCCACGTAATTATATAAACTTAGAATTCGTCTAGTACCTCATTAATTTACATAAACATGTACTTAATCTAGAACCTTTGGTATGATTACATAAGTAGATGTAAATAGTACCTTCGATGTATGATTATGTAATCGGATGTAAATAGTCTTAGTATCTTCAGCACATAATTACATTCAGAAATCTGTGGTCCGTAAAAACCCGTGAAAGACAGACGAGAATATGGCTGACTCAGAGCATGTGTAGTAAACACGGAGAGCTAATATTGACCTCCTGTCGTGACGTCTCTCTGTAAGCGACCATCTTTGTGTTGTAGGAAGTCCTTTATAAAACATGGAGACGTTGTCAGCATCACCCAGTGTACGTAGGGTTCTGGATCATTCAGTATAGGGTTCTGGATCACTTGATGTAGGGTTCTGTTTTACTCATGGTGTCGTTTTGGATCTGTTCAGGATCATGGGACCACTCAGTGTAGGATCCTAGACCACTCAGTGTATGGTTCTGGATGACTCAATTTAGGTTTTTGGATCACTCAGTGTTGGGCTCGGGAGCACTCAATATAAGGCTCTGAATCATTCGGTATAGGGTTCTAGATTCAGGATAGAAGTGGTATTATGAACCCTCACATTGGCTTCCGTAGTGAAAGAGAGGAAGGGATGGGGGGTTTATTCACTGAATTAGCGAGATCTTGAAGGGACACAAAATCCGTGACGGAAAGAGACGACCAGAGTGTGAGTGTTGGCTGCTGTAGGAAAGTCAGGAATTCAGACTTCCGGTGTGGCAGGAGGGAAGTTGATCCTTCAGTCAGTCGACCCGCCTGAGCTCTCGGCCATACGTGCCTCCATAGGGTTTGATTCAACCTCGGGGGAGAGACAGATGATAGAAAACTGGATGGTTTGTGACGGAGTTATCTGCTGGAGGACAGCAGTACTCTCCCAGGTCCCTAATCTATGTGGATGGAGAGACACACGATGGAAGACCTGTTGGTCTGTGACAAGGCTAAGTTCCATAGGGTAGTGATGTTATACATCATCAGTCTATGTAGATAGAGACAGGATAGTGAAGCAGGAGACAGCAGTAAAGGGTGAGGAGTAGAGAGGAAAGCCAGATGATAGAAGACGTGATGATTACTGCGGGATTACCCCGCTGGAGCAGGGTGGTAGTCGACTCCCAGTGTTAATCCGTACAGAGGGAGACACAATAGGAAAGCAGAAGGCTCGATCACAGTTGCTATATCAGGCTGGTTCTGCACACAACCACCACGAGAGAGAGGAAGAATTATTGAGCGTCCCTATTATGGGCTCAGTTTCGGTTGCTCCCTGGGTTATGTTTTACAGCTTTATCGACCGTTTTCCTCACAGCTGCTCTGGTTTCCGCCGGTAAAAGGTCATCACACAGGAAGAACAAGGCGACTGACGCCTGTGTCTGGCTCAGCCTCCGAATGACGACGAAACGTCCAGGTTTCTTTGTCAGTCAAGACTGGAGAGTAGTGCACGTCAGGTCTGAGGACTGCTGGACCCTACCTCACTCCCGCCCTCTGAGAAGTACTTATACACATACACCGCTCCGTGTGACAGGTACCTACGTATATACGTGTGCGCGCCTCACTATCTCGTCTTTACACACCAGACTCCACTTAGGAGGAGCGTTGGAAAGTGTACCAGATGAGGATCTGTAGAGAATCATCGTCATGATGGGTTGTCATTGTTGCTTCGGTTTCAAAAGGTTAGTCTATACACCGTTGTGATGCCGCACGGGCCCTGGCCTCATCCATAACTTTTAATTCAAAATGTCCGTAAGTTATGTACTCCTACTAGCGCCTGGCCCTGCTAACACACTTATATTGCAATACGTCAATTTCATGTAGTATATCCTGGACGGATACAACTTCCTTCATTTGACCGCCAGGGAGAGTATTAATTCGTCCCTACACTTCTTATCTCATACTGTACAATATAAAAAGAAGTCTTGGTCCCTTCACTATCCATGTATCCTCCTAAGTACATGCATTATTTTCATTGATCTCAAACGCTTTTGTTCTCGTATTTTTCGTACCTCTTCATGAGAATCTGGACCCTATAAAACATCCTCTTATTACTCTCTCATATTCAACAGTCTCACCCCTTACAAAGCTTCCTGTAATCCTATAAAGTGTAATCCTGTCGTAAATCTCTCCAAGACGATGAAAGTGTGCCCTTAAATCACTCTGGGGAGATTAAGGGACTCGGGAGATGGGACGGCGTCCCCGACAGGTCACCACCAAACTTGAGGCTTCGCGACGGAGTCGAACTGCAGGTTGGCTGGGCTGGAGACAAGGTCCTGAGACTGCCGGCTGGGCTGGAGACAAGGTCCTGAGACTGCCGGCTGGGCTGGAGACAAGGTCCTGAGACTGCCGGCTGGGCTGGAGACGAGGTCCTGAGACTGCCGGCTGGGCTGGAGACAAGGTCCTGAGACTGCCGGCTGGGCTGGAGACAAGGTCCTGAGACTGCCGGCTGGGCTGGAGACAAGGTCCTGAGACTGCCGGCTGGGCTGGAGACAAGGTCCTGAGACTGCCGGCTGGGCTGGAGACAAGGTCCTCAGACTGCCGGCTGGGCTGGAGACAAGGTCCTCAGACTTTCCATATCGTCTGTGTCACTCAATTCACAAAGAGGAACCATGTTACAGTAGGAGAACAAGGCTTGCCTCACCGACACCGGTGACCTACACTGGAGATTATGATCGTCAGGGTCAACCCAGAGCGATGATTTGGGCTGTAAATGTTGCCATAACTGACCAGTAAATGAGCCTTAAAGACAGCCTGTTGCTTGACCTGTTAAGCACGACGGTACGACTCTCATGCATGAGTATGATGACGTGACCTTTGGCCTGACCCTGCCGGGTCCCATCATGTGACGGCCGTGTCCCATGGAAGGAGCGTCTTGTTCCCGTCCCGTGACAAGCCCGTCGTATGGAGAGGACTCACGCGGTTCCGCCCCGGAACACACCCATCCCCGTGAAGAGGACCTGTGGTTCTGTCCCGGGACACGCCCGTCCCGTGGAGAGGACCTCGAGTCTAATCTCCTCAAGCGGGAGATGAGAACTGGAATCCGTGTAAAGGGCTTGAGAGAGATCGAACTCTCTCTCTCTCTCTCTCTCTCTCTCTCTCTCTCTCTCTCTCTCTCTCTCTCTCTCTCTCTCTCTCTCTCTCTCTCTCGTCTCCGTGGGCCAACAGCGGGGACATCGGCAAAAAAATCCGCAGTGTTCATCAGCGCTGTCCCCCCACACGTTATCTGGAGTGAACATCATTGAATATATCGTTTTACATCAGTGTTGTAAACCACTTCCCGTGGGATTGCTATCACTTAACCTGCTGTTCACCAGTTTCAGCATACGACGCCCCGCCTCTTTATCCCTGCCTCCGCCATGTTCTTCCTCTAACCTTCCAAATGGTAGTCACATATTTACTTTGTCTTCGCTTCGCTCCCCTCTTCTCCCCAACAAGGCCACAGCTCTGTTGCTAAGATGTTGCTGAGGCAGTGTGTTTCCTCAGGTCCGTCCGTACCCTTCTCTTGCCTAGCTTCCGGATGTGCCATCTGGCACGGGAGAACTGCTCTCTGCTGACGTCATGAAGGCCTCTTAAGAGATTCGCAGGTAGTCATCTTGTCTCGCCCAACACTTCTTTCGTGTGAGTGGTTTGAGGGTTTCCCCCTTCTCTGTCTCTGTAGCTCATTCTAGATACGTTCCTTTGGACCTTCTCCAGCAACTCTTTGGTGGTTCTTCAAGTGAGGGGACCAGGTTTTTGCAGCATAGTCCAGCTGAAGGCAAAACTACGTCGTTTATATATTCGTAAATTTCTCACCGTCCATGAACTTGAAGGCAGTTTTAACAGTAACGAAAATGCATTTGGCTTCCATCGCGATCCTTCTCACGTCCTGCTCTTGTGTCAGGTTCGACGCGATGTGGACACCTGCGTGCCTCTCACCGCGCGACTCCCGTAATTTATTTCCCACGATATAGTATTCACCGTCTGGCCTGTGCGAGCACTTTCCCATCTTCATAATTTTACATTTTCCAGGTTCAGATTTCATAAGCCATTTTGTCTGACCACAGCTACCTCTTGCTCAGGACGTTTGTAGTATTTTCCAGTCCCATCTGTTCCCATACTTACTCCGGTAGGATTCCACTTCTAACAAATCATTAACGTCGATCAGGAGAAACAGTGGCCGGAGCTTTGACCTGGGTGACCCCCTCTCCTCACGCTCGTCCAGCTTGAGAAAGATCCCTGACAGGTGTTCTGTGTTCCTTCCCAATTAGGTAGATGTTAATCCACCGGAGCAGCCCTCCTCTCACTCCAGCTTTGACGTTTAACTTCATCATCATTCGTCTTTGGGTGACAGTATCAAAGGCCTTCGGGCACTCCAGGAATATACAACCCATCCTCCCATCTCCTGTTTTCTAGTACGTTGCTTGTTCGTTCATGGAGATCCAGGATGTTTGTCACGAACAGTCGTGTCCATGTCTACCCACTGTGTCTCCCAGTTTAGTACTTACGTCAAACTAACGCTTCTATAAATACTTTAAGATATCATCTGTTCTTGTATCTTGCAGGTTGAACTCGATAGGGAAATTGGCTTAAAATTTATGGTTACTTTTCTGTCAACTTAATTTCTCTTTTGGCACGACACTGACAGTCTTCCATGCCTTTGGAACATTTTCATCGTTGTGTGAGAGTTGAGACCAAGACCACCAATGGTTTATGAAGGGTCTTCGTGCGCTCTTCCAGTACAAAAAGCTAGATACCATCCGGACCAATGGCTTTGTGCGAGTCCTGCTCCTTCATGAGTTTCATCACTTTCACTGGAGGGACTTCGATAACCTACCCCGCCCTGGCTGGTAGTGCTGCTACCACCAGGTCTTGGGACAGTGAACACACCTGGAGCTACAGTTCCTCACTCACGTCCTCGTATGTATCGCTTACATTTCCCTCAGAGTCTCTTAATCTCACGATGTGTTCCCTGAGTGTTGGTTCGCCCGCCTATAGATTTATGACACAGTTTTGGGTACTCCTCTAACTTACGATGTCATTTTCACTCGTACCGACCTTCTTCCGCCCATCTCATCCTGATTTAGTCATTACCATTCTCCTTTGTGTGTGTGTGTGTGTGTGTGTGAGTGTGTGTGTGTGTGTGTGTGTGTGTGTGTGTGTGTGTGAGTGTGTGTGTGTGTGTGTGTGTGTGTGTGTGTGTGTGTGTGTCTCAAGTGCAGCCTCGTTCCTATGTTCCCTATATCTCTCCATAGTGTCGCTCTGTCTTTCTTTGCTTCGTTCCATCTCCTCTTAAACCCTTCATTCAACTTTTCCTCCGTCTTTCTTTCGCTGCACCTTGTTGGTACATACTTCTTTGTTCTCTGCTTGTTGCATTCACAAAATCTAATGTAGCTTTGTTCTGCATCCAGGTTACGTAACTCGGCCTCTGAGTCGGTGTACCTCAACTAGGTGTTTAAGGCCTTCGTAAATTCCGTCCTTTTACTGTATACTTTTGTGGGATGACTTTCGGTCCCCAAGCACCAATTTTTTTTTTACTTATAATGATCCTTTTTTAGTAGTAAGTGAATACCATTACCAAAATGAGGTTCATAAGACATGGTTTCGATAAATAAAAACTTACACCCAACTGTTGGTGGTACATTCTCCCCTCTAACCCTGGTGACCTCCGATACAAGTTGGTTAGTTCAGGTCTCCTGTACACAACCTAGGGACTGGAAGGTTCACCTGCCCCTACCTAAGGTGCCCCAGTCTGCTCGCTCCCCTCTCGTTGAGGTCTCGTAGAATGACCTCCGCTCACCACGACTACCCTTGCCGCTTCCTGGACCATAGGTATGCACACCTAGCCTCCGCCAGTCTCCGTAGGGGATCTACACCGATATGATTATTCAGACAGATCTTGTCATTTATTGTGTCTTCCAGTGTGAAGTGCGTCGTGTTAATTCTTGGAATTTCTTTGGTTTCTTTTACCGGTGGGGTTTGGGTGGCAGAGTGGGGGCATGGGTGGCAGCATGAGGGTACTGTTGGCAGCGTTGAATTGTGGGTGGCAGCGTTGGGATGTGGCTGGCAGCGTTGAAGGTGTGGGTGGCAGCATTGAGGGTGTGGGTGGCAGCGTTGGGGGTGTGGGTGGCAGTGTTTGGGTGTGGGCTGTGGCCAGGACTCACTCTGCTCGTCATACCACAAAAATAACCTAAGGCTGGATGTGTTTGTGTGTGTGTGTGTGTGTGTGTGTGTGTGTGTGTGTGATTACTATTTGTGACGATTATTTAAGTGTTACGTGGAGAGAGTTTTACAATCCTGTTGCTCCTTCTCTTAACTTTGGATATATGCATTAAGTCCGCTTGTGTGTGTGTGTGTACACACACACACACACACACACTATCTTAAGCTGTGTGTGTGTGTGTGTGTGTGTGTGTGTGTGTGTGAGTAATTGATTGATTACCAATTCATATTCTACGGAGGAGTAGTTCTAAACTCTCGTGAACTTTCTTTATAATCAAACGTCTCTACGCTCTCCACATTGGCAGTTGCGTTATGCAGTTGATTCCGTTCATCCACTATACTCCTATACCATGAACGCACCTCTTTACAGCCTTTCTAGAAAAATTTATTATTTAATTTCATAGGAAGGTGGTATCATCACCCCACCTCTGCCCTACATTTATCGACCAGTGAGCCCCACACTTACCACAGTGGTACAGGAGGTCATGAGGGGGATGGGGTTTTGGACACCATGTCTAAATTCCTAGGAGTAAGAGTTGCGGGTGGGGTTGGGTGGTGAGGATGGGGGTTCCTCCTAAATGGGCACTCTAGCGACAGGTTAGGCTCGATGTTGACTCTCGTGTAACACAAAGGTTCCTCCACCTTATGTCCTTCCTGCTGGATAGCATTCACATTGGGTCCATCTCGCGCTATATTCCATCTTTATTCCCTTACATTGACCGGGTTGAGTATGTTCATCAGCCATGTATCAGGCCAGCCTTGGAGCTCGTCTAGGACCCTTTCTGTTTGGATTCAGTCCTCCTTGCTGTATACCTCCTTTATTCAGCAAATTATTTGCTCTGATCAAGAAGAACAGTGAAAACAAAACTCATCTACGCCACTTGTGACCTCAACTCCCTTGAAAAAGTCTCCCCTAACAAGCGTCCCTTCTATAAGATAATCTTCTGTCCATCCTGTCTGGATATCCAAAATCTTTACCAGCCTCCTGTGTGGGATAGTGTCAAATGCTTTCTGGCAGCCCAGGTGCAGACAGTCCACCCAGCATTCTTTTAAGTCTCAAATGAAGCTCATTTTCTCACAGAAATTCAAAAGATTCGTCATACATGATCTTTCCCCGACACCATTCTCTCTCTCTCTCTCTCTCTCTCTCTCTCTCTCTCTCTCTCTCTCTCTCTCTCTCTCTCTCTCTCTCTCTCTCACTTCGGTGGTATGGGTTTTGTAGTAAGTCAAGCATTTGCTTTCTGACTTTCTCTCCCAGTACTTTACAGACCACATTCCTCAGAAAGACTGGTCTGTAGTTCAGCACATCCTCTCTGTCTTCTTTCGTATGAATTGGTATGATACTTGCGCTCTTCCATTCTCTAGGTACTTTGCCTTCCTCTAGCGACATCCTGAACAAAAGATTTCAAGTAGTTTGTCAAGTATATCTGCACATATGGAAATATTTCCTCGGGATCATGAGCCATATGTGGGCCAAGACCTTTCAGTATTCTATTTATGTCTTTAGATATTTCATGACTTATTAAGACCTATTCAGTCTCCCTGGTGTTGTGGGCTGTGGTGTCATCCGCAGTGGGAAACATTTTTCGAACTTGTCATTTAGTTCCTCGCCGATCTTTGTATCATCTTCAACAGCTCTTCCTTCTGAATCCCTCGACATATTTAGCTCCCGTGTAACCGACATTTTTCTCCTGATGGATTTGTGGAACAGTTTTCGATTATCTTCTGCCTGCTGCTCAATCCTCTTTAGCAAGTTCCTTTGTTCCTCGTTTCTTATCCTTCTATAGTTGTTTCTTGCTTTCTTATACCTTTCCGAATGCTGGCTGACGGAGACTCTGCCTGTATCTTTGCCACAGCAAATTGCTCAGCTGCTTCACTTTTTGACGTCTTTTTATTGAACCGTTCCTTTGTTTACCCTTCGTTCTATGCGTGAGCTCAAAGTTACCTTTGTTTATGCTCGTTGCTTGTAAATATTTTAGAACCTTTCACCCCTATGCTGTTGTACTCTCTTTCCCAGTTTATTGAGTTCTGTATAATTTTCCTCTTTGAAGGTTTCACTGTTGCTTTTGTGTGTGTGTGTGTGTGTGTGTGTCTGTGTGTGCGTGTGTGTGTGTGTGTGTGTGTGTGTGTGTGTGTTGGATGTGGGGGAGGGTGGGGGGGCAAGGAGGGTGTAATGATTACTACCTGTGACTATTACTTATTTGTTATAGAGAGAGAGTTTTGTACTCGTGTTGCCACGCTATTATAACCTTCATGTACCATGTCTTTACTTATGTTTACACGCGCACTTAACTCCTGGGTTAGATGTGGTTCTGCGCTCAGGATACGAACCTGGGCGAGCCCTGCGTGAATCAGGCTAACCACTACACAACACAACGCGGAGGACCAAGTGTGTGTGATTTCTTTGTGTGTTGCGAGGAGAGTGTTGTACACTGGTGTTAAACCCTTTTTCTTAATCTTGTATGTATGTGCTATGTCTTTACTCCTATATACGGTAGCACACACACACACACACACACACACACACTCTAGCGTATCCCAGGTCCCCACGTATCAACCATCCTCAAGGGGAAGATGATCACCTGGGTTGACTGTGGGCCCGACTGCCACGCCCAGTATTTAAGGCCATGCGGGTCTGACCGCGGCGAGCCCGTGTTAACTCAAGGTCAGTAACGCTGACCACTGCACCGCGGAGAACCGTGTGTGTGTGTGTGTGTGTGTGTGTGTGTGTGTGTGTGTCATGTACTTAAGTGTGTTGTTGTTGGTGTTTGACTTGAGGTGAAGTGTTTATGATGAACTCAGAGCATCTGTGTATGAGTCACTCAGCCCGAGTCTCTGGTGGCATGGTTAGCTTTCGTACCGTCGTGCTCAAGGCACGTACCGTTATGCCTAAGGGTCGTACCCTTGTGCTCAAGGGTCGTACATTCGTGCTCAAGGGTCGTACCGTCGTGCTCAAGGCACATACCGTTGTGCTTAAGGGTCGTACCGTTGAGCTCAAGGGTCGAACAGTCGTGCTCAAGGGTCGTACCGTTATTCTGAAAGGGACGTGCCTTTGTGCTCAAACGTCGTACCGTTATACTCAAGGGTCGTACCGTTTGTGCTCAAAGAGTCGTACTGTCGTGCTCAAAGGGTCGTACCATTATCCTTAAAGGGATGTACCGTTATGCTCGAGAGTCGTGCCGTTATCCTCAAAGGGACGTACCGTCGTTCTCATGGGTCATACCGTTGTGCTTTGGGGTTAAGGAGAATATTGCTTGCTGCGATAATTGGCGGGAGTCCAGTAGCTGCTGGTGACCGTAACCATGTTCCCTCCTGCTGCTGCTGCTGCTGCTGGATGTGACTGTGTCCTCTCCTGCTGGTGGCTGTGACTGTGGCCCCTCCTGCTGCTGCTGGATGTGACTATGTCCTCTCCTGCTGGTGGCTGTGACTGTGGCCCCTCCTGCTGCTGCTGGATGTGACTATGTCCCCTCCTCCTGCTAGTGGCTGTGACTGTGTCCCCTCCTGCTGTTGGTGGATGTGACTATGTCCTCTCCTGCTGTCGGCTGTGACTGTGGCCCCTCCTGCTGGTGGTGGATGTGACTATGTCCTCTCCTGCTGGTGGCTGTGACTGTGGCCCCTCCTGCTGCTGGTGGATGTGACTGTGTCCTCTCCTGCTGATGGCTATGACTGTGTCCTCTCCTGCTGGTGGCTGTGACTATGTCCTCTCCTGCTTGTGGCTGTGACTGTCTCCTCCTGCTGGTGGCTGTGACTGTGGCCCCTCCTGCTGGTGGTGGATGTGACTATGTCCTCTCCTGCTGGTGGCTGTGACTGTGGCCCCTCCTGCTGCTGGTGGATGTGACTATGTCCTCTCCTGCTGATGGCTATGACTGTGTCCTCTCATGCTGGTGGTGGATGTGACTATGTCCTCTCCTGCTGGTGGCTGTGACTGTGGCCCCTCCTGCTGTTGGTGGATGTGACTATGTCCCCTCCTCCTGCTGGTGGCTGTGACTGTGTCCCCTCCTGCTGTTGGTGGATGTGACTATGTCCTCTCCTGCTGGTGGCTGTGACTGTGGCCCCTCCTGCTGTTGGTGGATGTGACTATGTCCCCTCCTCCTGCTGGTGGCTGTGACTGTGTCCCCTCCTGCTGTTGGTGGATGTGACTATGTCCTCTCCTGCTGGTGGCTGTGACTGTGGCCCCTCCTGCTGTTGGTGGATGTGACTATGTCCTCTCCTGCTGATGGCTGTGACTGTGGCCCCTCCTGCTGCTGGTGGATATGACTATGTCCTCTCCTGCTGGTGACTGTGGCCCCTCCTGCTGTTGGTGGATGTGACTATGTCCGCTCCTGCTGATAGCTGTGACTGTCTCCATCTGCTTGTGGCTGTGACTGTGTCCTCTTCTCCCGTCGTTGGCCCGTGATCATGTCCTCTACTGTCCGTGCCCGTGACCATGTCCCTTCCTGATGGAGCCTTTGACCATGTCCCCTCCTCCCGCCAGTGCCCACGATCGTGTCCTCTCCGACGGGTGTCGTCACCCGACTCTTCGTTCTAATTATTTTGAGCAAATGGCGTCTCGCGTTTTCTAGTCATCTTTAATTACATTCCAGAACTTACGTATCACAATGGATTTACGAAGGGATCTTCGTACGTACATAACGTACTGTACATGTCATCACAAGGTCAGGCCGACGCGTGTCGAACAATGATAACAGATAACTAGGCACTGATCTAACAACCACGTGATCGTTATATTCACGGACGCGTGACCGAACGGCTTACGAACATGTTGACATCGTTCATGTCGTGAACGTTTTGTCATAATACATCCCATGATGTTTTTCGTGCCATCGTATGACACGTTCGTAGGTCTAATGGACGAGATAACGCTTTACATATATTCTCTCTCTCTCTCTCTCTCTCTCTCTCTCTCTCTCTCTCTCTCTCTCTCTCTCTCTCTCTCTCTCTCTCTCTCTCTCTCGTAGGTGGTAGGCAGGTACAGACGAGGGAGGCATGAGGCAAAACCTTTAGAGACGATAATGAGGGCTAAAAAAGAATTTTTTTGAAGTTATTAGGATATGAGAAAACTCATAACTGAAGTACGTACAGTAAGGGTTCCGTCATGCAGGATCATAAATCATGTATTTCACACGGAGCTCTCTAGGTAAGGTGACCCGGCCACATATAGATGCAGAATTAACAAAGTGACTGAAACGTAACTTCTGTCATCAGTGACATAGTGTGTTGAGATCTGCCTCAGTGTGGGGGGAGGCCTGGGAGAGCTGAGGGTTGTGGCTGGGTTGACCTGTGGCTGGACGAGTTGACTGGTAGGGGACGGGTCGACTCGTGTGTGAACCACTTGACATCCTCCTCCACCACTGGCCTCACCCTCCACCTTCCCTCCACCTCTGACCTCAACCTCCACCCTACCATCACCACTGGGTTAACCATCCACCCTCCCATCACCACTGGCCTTACCATCCACTGTCCCATCACCACTGGCCTCACCATTCACCGTCCCATCACCACTGGCCTCGATCTCCACCGTCTCATCACCACTGGCCTCACCCTCCACTCTCCCATCACCGCTGGCCTCACCGTTCACCGTCCCATCACCACTGGCCTCACCATTCACCGTCCCATCACCACTGGCCTGGACCTCCACCCTCCCATCACGACCATCCACCCTTCAATCACCACTGACCTTACCATCCACCCTCCCATCACCACTGGCCTCACCATTCACCGTCCCATCACCGCTAGCCTCACCATTCACCGTCCCATCACCACTGGCCTCGACGTCCACCCTCCCTTCACCACTGGCCTCACCCTCCACCCTCCCATCACCACTGGCCTCATCATCCACCCTCACCCCCTTCTGACCTTCTCATGGTTTCCATGTCAGTTCCTCTATGACGCGGACTCACTAGAGAGTCACTTCCTGTATTTCCTCCCTCCTTGTCTCCTCCCTCCCTCCCTTCCTCCCTCCCGCCTTTCCTCCTCCCTCCCTCTTCCACACACGCTTGCAGGTTATGAGTGTGGCCTTGTGTGTTCATATTGGCAGGAGCTGCTCCTGATCTTCCTCCTGGTCAGATGCCTCCTTCATCCTGCTCATGTTATAAGGCGTCTCCTCCTCCTCCTCCATTTGCTGCCCTGCTCCGGACCGACATTTTAGCCGTCTTCCTACAGTTATATCATCAAGGGTTCCATGTTGTACTTTAGGATTCTCTCTCTCTCTCTCTCTCTCTCTCTCTCTCTCTCTCTCTCTCTCTCTCTCTCTCTCTCTCTCTCTCTCTCTCTCTCTTCTAAAACAGAAGTTCATTTACATTTTATATATATATATATATATATATATATATATATATATATATATATATATATATATATATATATATATATTCATTTATTTATTTATTCATTAATTTATTCATCAACGATTACCTTTCTTGTACAAATAACCAAATGCACTCACACGGAGAAATCTGGTTAAGTTTGATGCCTCCAAGACCCACTTTCTATCCATCTCTCTATCAGAAATTCCTCATGACTTTCCTCTTTCCTCTGTATATCCACCTCTTGACTCGATGAATCTTCTTAGTATTACAGTAACATCCACAATGAAAAAGTTAAGTCCGTCTCTAAGAAACGGAAAGCCCTGTTAGGTGTCGAAATTTCTTTTCATCCAAATTGTTACATTGGCTTTACAGTGGACTGATCCGTACTTGTATGGAGTTCTGCTTTGACGTCTGGAATGGTCCTGCACTGTATCCTTACTTGGCAGAGTTGAGTCAAAAGCGGTCCAAGTTATCAACTCTCCCAGGCTAACTTCACAACTTGACCCACTTGCTTTATGCCGCTATATTGGTTCACTCTCCTTCTTCTATATTTATTACTTTGATTTTTGCTCCCGAGAGCTGGCTGCTTGCGTGCCCCCACTATTAGCAAAACCGCTCAATACTTGGCAAGCTGCTGCGTCACATGATTACTGTGTGGCCGTTGGCATCTCAAGAGTGGGCCGTTTTGATAACTGTCTTTTTCCCTACATCTCGAAGCTTTGCAAGACTTTACTGTCTCATACGTTTCCCATTAATTACGACTTGGTACTTTAAAAAAAAAAAACTTTCACACATTCCAGAATTCGTAAATACTTTTCTTGATCTCTTCTTTAGCCCTTTCATTCACCTGTATATTTCAATTCAGGTCCGGTCTTGATATGGACTTTAATCCGTGACTGGAGCCTCTCACGTAGAAAAGATGGGGTGGGGGGGGGGGGGGGGGAGAAAAAAGGGTGGCCCAGGGAACTGGAGTAATGGCAGCAGACGTTCATGACATACGTAGCGACCGAGAGGAATAGAAAGTCATGCAGTTTCCACAGCATCCCGTCCCTCCCTCTCACCGTACAAGACTTCCCCCCCTCGTCTCCCCACTGCCACATCCACCTGTGGTGCCACTGCGGTACAGGGAGATGGGAGGGCGAGAGACGGATGTGTTTGAGGGAGTGAGGCTGGCAAGACTTGCCCTCATTCACGGAGCGGTTGCGTCATCAGCGTCCAATCACATCATTCGATAGTTGGCCAGTTAGAGAGGAGCGAGTGGAGTTCATCCCTGCTGTCGTATGTGTGTCTCATCTTCGTGACCTGATGAGCACCTACGTTTGCTGGGTTGACTGGCGTAGGCATGGAGGATATGTCCTTACCCAGCTGCATGATGTGTTCCAAACGTTTGTGGAAGGCAGGGTTGGCAGAAGGTGGGAGAGGGGGTGATGGAAGGTAGAGTTGGAAGAGCAGATGAAGAGGATGTGTGAAACTCGGACATGTGAAGCAGAATGCGATCAGCATGAGATAAGAGCCAGCAGAACCTTAGCAGTAAGCGGCAGCGAGGAACAAGATAATGAACGGGACGGAAGCGCCTTATCAGCCCGCCTCACAGACCCGCCTTCAACCCCTCGTGCCGCAAGTTTTTGTCGCGTCCGTCCGTCCGTCCGTCCGTGCCTTGTACGCGCAGCGCCTCCACACACATACACGCGCACGCGCGCTGGAACGCCACAAATGCGTGAGCCGGAACGAGCTCCCGAGAGAGAGAGAGAGAGAGAGAGAGAGAGAGAGAGAGAGAGAGAGAGAGAGAGAGCGTGTGTGGACATGGTCCGACCCCGTTACCTTGTCATCTACACACCACTAAACCTAAGGGCGACCTTCATTCACTATAGCCTCGCGTGTCTGGTGACTGATGCCGTGGCCTGGGTCTCATGGACTCCGTCACTCTGTATTTCCCTCTGGGTTCCAGCGAGGGTTTAAAGCCAACAGTGGACGCCGTGGTAGACAGCAGTAGACGAGGAGGTAGACAACAATAGACGAGGAGGTAGACAACAGTGGATGCGGAGGTAGACAACAGGCTCCGAAGACTTTGCAGGAGGGACTAGAGCTGCCGTGCTCGCTTCGGGAAGCATAAAGAAAATGGGGTGTTGCTGCTATTGTGTGTATCCTCTTCCCCGGGCCTCCCTCCCTCCCTCCCTCCTGCAGCCAATCGCCGTGCCCTGCTCACGCTAGTTTAAAATCATTCCCAAGTGTTGAGGGTGCTGCTGCCTCCCTCATGCTCCTCTGCACACTCCTCTCTTCTACCTCCTAGTCTCCTACCCTCACTTACCTTCTCCCACTCTCATCACTTACCTCCCCTTCCCGTCTCTTACCTCCCTCTCCCATTACGTACCTTCTCCCTACCCATCACTTACCTTCTCCCACTCTCATCACTTACCTCCCCCTCCAACCTCTTACCTCCCTCTCCCATCGCTTACTTTCTCCCTACCCATCACTTACCTTCTCCCACTCTCATCACTTACCTCCCCCTCCAACCTCTTACCTCCCTCTCCCATCGCTTACTTTCTCCCTACCCATCACTTACCTTCTCCCTCCCATCCCTTACCTCTCCCTCCCCATCTCTTCTCCCCTTAACCGCATGTTCTTGTCTGTTTTACACCCTCTCACCCCATCGTGTCTTTTCTCCCCATACCTCCTCCCCGTGCTGTCCTCCCCATCCCTTCTCTTACTCGACACCTCTTCTCCTTCCCCATTCCTCATTAGCCCCACTTCTTCTTCTCCCCATCATCGTCTCCTCCTACCATCACCCCCATCGTCACCTGCCACCCCTCATGTTACCCCCTCCACGTATCACCTCCCCTCCCCTTAAAAAAAAAAAAGAGATAGATAGAATCCCCCTCCCCACGCCCCTCCCCACGCCCCTCCCCACGCCCCTGCCCCGGTGGCTGGCCTGAACTGATTCCCACGGGTGACAATAGATGGTGCAGGGGACGGCAACCTGCCCTGGTGCACGCCGGCCAGCAGGTACCCGACCGAGCCTTGGCCAAGGGCTCAGGTCCCGCTCCCGCCTCCCTCTCTCCTCCTTCCCTAGAGAGAGGCTGTGTCTGGCGCGCGCACACACACACACACACACACACACACACACACACACACAACACACACACACACACACGCACACGCACACACACACACAGCCGCCGCTCTCATTACCAACACTTGTCAAGATGAGCAATACTGCCACCACCAATACCATCAGACTACCACTGCCAACGCAGCCGTTACCACCACCACTACCAGTACCGTGCCACACACACACACACACACACACACACACACACACACACACACACACACGCACACACACACACAGCCGCCGCTCTCATTACCAACACTTGTCAAGATGAGCAATACTGCCACCACCAATACCATCAGACTACCACTGCCAACGCAGCCGTTACCACCACCACCACCACTACCAGTACCGTGCCTAGACTGTGACCATCCCTGCTGCCAACACTACCAATACCAACGATGTATACTATCATAATGTGCCACCACCACCACTATGACTACCACTGCCAACACTTGTGTTCCCTAGTGCCACCACCACCACCACGGCTACCACTGCCAACACTTGTGTTCCCTAGTGCCACCACCACCACCACCACCACGACTACCACTGCCAACACTTGTGTTCCCTAGTGCCACCACCACGACTACCACTGCCAACACTTGTGTTCCTTAGTGCCACCACGACTACCACTGCCAACACTTGTGTTCCTTAGTGCCACCACCACCACCACGGCTACCACTGCCAACACTTGTGTTCCCTAGTGCCACCACGACTACCACTGCCAACACTTGTGTTCCCTAGTGCCACCACCACGACTACCACTGCCAACACTTGTGTTCCTTAGTGCCACCACCATCGCCTCTCCCACCATCCCTATCGCTGCTGTTAGCATAAACCCCCTATAAAACCTAATAAACCTCAAACAGGTTTCTTTAAACCACTAAATTAAACCAATGATGCAAGCCGGGAACTTGGTCCATACGATAAACCAGGAACATAAACCAGTGTTCTGAACATGTCGGACTGCATAAACCCGAAATATAAACCCATGCTGGAAGAAAACTCAGCGTAAACACTAAATCTAAACCATCCACACGAATGTACTTCACAGATGCCAGTTAATATAACCCATCAGAAAAATAATTAAACCCTTGACATGAAAAATATTAAAGAAGCTTTAGGCATAAACCTGAAAGAAACCCGTGACATGAACCAGATTCTAATAAACCAGAAATAAACCAGCGACATGAACCAGATATTATACTCGTCAGATAAACCAGGCGTTAAACCTGTGAAATAAAAGATAAACCGCTGACGCAAACCAGTCACTTAAATCCATAAAAAACTATATGAATCCTGAAATTAAACCGGAATAAACCCACGATAACCATCGAGAAAAAGGAGGTCGACTCTCCCAATATGCAGTCGCAATAAACCACCGGCATAAACCGTCAGGTTAAACCATGAATTAGATTTGTGTCTTAAACCAAAACGGATAAGTCACTGGGAGACAAGATAAAACCGTGATATAAACTAACGATATAAACCGAATAAACCCTTGACGTAAACAAGTGAGGGTTTTACCCTCATAAACCAGCGAGAATCTGGTGTGAGGGAATACCTAAACCCGAGATATAATCCAGAGGATAAACTTAAGTTATAAACCAGCTGGACAGATTTGCGACATCATCTACGTCGATAAACCAACGGCGAAGCTAAGTTAAACCCTGACGTAAACCAGCAGCATTACGTGACCTAGATCATTATAAAACCATCACATATATCAAGATGTTAAAGTATTTTGGCGTAAACCAAAAATAAAACACCCTTACAACCTGAGTCAAACCAATTAAGCCTCTACCACGGAACAACTCAATAGCCTCACAGTGAATCACCAGACACCGTCATAAACCAGTTGAACAAACGACAGTGAAGGGAAGTGGCGCGTGTGGCACTGAACATGGACCCTGGAGGACCACCAGCTGGTAGGCTGGGCGAGTTTTGCGGCCTCGGCCCACTACCCCTTGCTTCAAGACTCATCTAAGAAAGATAATTGTTTGAAAAAATAATAATACTAATAGTAATGATAATAATAATTATTTTTATAAGTGATAATAATAATGTGTCAATGATAATGATAATGATATATTTATAATGATTATAATAGTGATAATAATAATGATAATAGTAAAAAACATAATAATAATAATAATAATAATAATAATAATAATGATAATAATAATAGTAATAATAATAATAATAATAATAATGATAATGATAGTGTTAATGATAATAATAATAATAATAATAATAATAATAATAATAATAATAATAATGATATTGATAATAATAGTAATGATAATAATAATGATAATAATAATAATAATGATAATAATGATAATAATAATAATAACAATAATAATAATGATGATAATTATAATAATGATAATGATAATAATGATAGTGATAATAATAATAGTAGTAATATTAATAATGATAATAATGATAATATAATAATAATAATAATGATAATAGTAATAATAATAATAATAATAATAATAATAATGATAAAGATCGTAGTCATGGTTGTACTATTAGATCCCATAAACCAAGACATCAGTGGAGTGTAAACCAAGATGAACCAGTGGTCTCGAAGCATTTACGTAAACTACTGGAGTGTGTGTAAAACAAAGTGACTAACATAGAAGTCATTAGTAAATAAAGAAGAATAGAAAATATCAAAATACACCTCCGGCAGCAGAAACAAAAGATCTTGACCATGAACTAACATGAGCATATGACAAACAAACAAGATAAGCTTTTAAAATTAAGCTCATGTTTATACAACAGAAACCTGTTGGGATATAAACCAAGATAAACCGTAAAATTAAACAAGGCGCTTCATCTAGTAAGGTTTTTTTTTTCCCTTGCGTAAACATGTTTTAGACTACAGTGAACCGGTGGTATAGACCACAACATACCGGTGCTGTAGATCACAACATACCAGTGTTGTAGACCACATGATACCGGTGTTGTAGACCACAACATACCTGTGCTGTAGATCACAACTTACCAGTGTTGTAGACCACATGATACCGGTGTTGTAGACCACAACATACCGGTTGTAGACCACATGATACCGGTGTTGTAGACCACATGATACCGGTGTTGTAGACCACAACATACCGGTTGTAGACCACATGATACCGGTGTTGTAGACCACAACATACCGGTTGTAGACCACAACATACCGGTTGTAGACCACATGATACCGGTGTTGTAGACCACATGATACCGGTGTTGTAGACCACAACATGCCGGTTGTAGATCACATGATACCGGTGTTGTAGACCACAACAGGTGCTGTAGACTGTATTATACTTGTGTTGTAGGCCACACTGTACTGGAGTTGTAAACTATATTGTACTGGTGCTGTAACCACATTAAACCTGAGCTGTAGACTGCATTGTACTGGTGTTGTAGACCGCATTGTACTGGTGTTGTAGACTGCATTGTGCTGGTGTTATAGACCACATTATACCTGTGTTGTAGACCATGTTATACCGGTGTTGTAGGCTACATTATATTGGTGTTTTAAACCACATCATACTAGGGTTGTAGACTACATTTTACTGGTGTTGTAGATCATGATGAACCGGTGTTGTGTACCACAGTACTCCGGTGTTGTAGACCGCAGTACACCGATGTTGTGGACCACAATTAACTAGTGTGTTGTAGACCACAGTAAAGTGGTGTTGTAGACCACAGTAAACTGATGTTTTAGACTACCGTAAACTGGTGTTGTAGACCACAGTAAACTGGTGTAGTAGACCATAGTAAATTGGTGTTGTAGACTACAGTAAGACTGGTGTTGTAGACCACCGTAAACTGGTGTTGCAGACCACAGTAAACTAGTTTTATAGACCATATTCAAAACTAAAGAGCACACAAGACCATCTTCGTAAACTCATGAAAACCAGAGGACCACTGCCAAAGGGTAGATCCCCTCTCATACTGGTCCCACAGGTGGTGATGGGAGGTAGTACTGGTCGTCCCTAGTGCATCCGGTACAGGGTTAGTGATAGGGGTAAGGGAAGGCAGGTGGTGCTGCTGAACCTCCTTGGTGCACCCAGTACGCAGGTATTGCCAAGGGTGAGGGGAGGCAGATGGTGCTGCTGGTCGTTCCTGGTGCACCCAGTACGCAGGTGGTGCTTCTGGTCGACCCTGGTCCACCCAGTACACAGGTGGTGCCAGGGGTGAGTGAGGGGGCGGGAGATGGTGGCTCAGCATTACGTAACCTCTGCACCAGCTCACCTCACCTCACCTCACCTCCCACACACCCACCGAGCTTCGCATTACCAACCTCATTCCTCATCATTTGATCTGTCGCAATGAGACACACGATCCATTTCGTGTCCACATCGTTACGACTGTTGCCGTTTCGTGAGGCTTTGAGACGACAGCCGACTCCCTCCCTCACTTAACTGGCCGGCCTGAGCTGGCTTTGTCCCAAGTGATTAAGGGCCCCGTGTGTGTGTGTGTGTGTGTGTGTGGAAGTCAGCCTGGCTAAAATGTGGCCCATATTGCTGGGGTGTCCCTATGTACGACTGGATGATCAGCACTGACGTTGATATATGTTCTAATAACGTCTGTGGCGATGGCGTGAGTGGTGTTGTATTCGTAGTAGTGATGGTGTAGTGGCGTGAGTGGTGTTGTATTCGTTGTAGTGATGGTGTAGATGGCGTGAGTGGTGTTGTATTCGTTGTAGTGATGGTGTAGATGGCGTGAGTAGTGTTGTAGTGATGGTGTAGATGGCGTGAGTGGTGTTGTATTCGTAGTAGTGATGGTGTAGTGGCGTGAGTGGTGTTGTATTCGTTGTAGTGATGGTGTAGATGGCGTGAGTGGTGTTGTATTCGTTGTAGTGATGGTTTAGATGGCGTGAGTGGTGGTGTATTCGTTGTAGTGATGGTGTAGATGGCGTGAGTAGTGTTGTAGTGATGGTGTAGATGGCGTGAGTGGTGTTGTATTCGTTGTAGTGATGGTGTAGATGGCGTGAGTGGTGTTGTATTCGTTGTAGTGATGGTGTAGATGGCGTGAGTAGTGTTGTAGTGATGGTGTAGATGGCGTGAGTGGTGTTGTATTCGTTGTAGTGATGGTGTAGATGGCGTGAGTAGTGTTGTAGTGATGGTGTAGATGGCGTGAGTGGTGTTGTATTCGTTGTAGTGATGGTGTAGATGGCGTGAGTGGTGTTGTAGTGATGGTGTAGATGGCGTGAGTGGTGTTGTAGTGATGGTGTAGATGGCGTGAGTGGTGTTGTAGTGATGGTGTAGATGGCGTGAGTGGTGTTGTAGTGATGGTGTAGATGGCGTGAGTGGTGTTGTAGTGATGGTGTAGATGGCGTGAGTGGTGTTGTAGTGATGGTGTAGATGGCGTGAGTGGTGTTGTAGTGATGGTGTAGATGGCGTGAGTGGTGTTGTAGTGATGGTGTAGATGGCGTGAGTGGTGTTGTAGTGATGGTGTAGATGGCGTGAGTGGTGTTGTAGTGATGGTGTAGATGGCGTGAGTGGTGTTGTAGTGATGGTGTAGATGGCGTGAGTGATGATAGTGAGAAGTATCACGCAAGTCCGATGATCTCGTTATGAGCATTAAGGTCCGGTGATTTTTAATGGCATTGTGTGTTCCTCCCTCACCGTAGTACGTGTGGAGGTACTCGAGGATATTTATCACATCCTTTTCTTTTTCGTTTTCTGCAGTGATACACACGTATCTATCTTGACCTTCCCATTCTCCCGCCTGGAGTCCCTCAGTAAGATGAGGCAGTGTTAGAAATCTACCCCTGAGAAAAAGAACCAACTCCTTGACATCAAAGATTCTCGTACTCTACCTCTCTCACAAAGATATCTGTATAAAGGATGAAGAGTCTCTACTTCCCTGTATTGTTACCTTGTCCCTCGGGAAGGCCAGATTCCTGGGGGCAGCCATAACCCTGGGTGACGTCAGCCTGGCCCTTGGAAGCAGCCTTACCCATAAGGAAAGCCTCACACCTGGGGACGACTTGAGGCCTGAGGGCAATCTTACCCCTGAGGGCAACCTTTCCCCTGGAAGCAAGCCTGGCCCCTAGAGGCATCGTAACCCCTGGAGGCATCCTGACCCTGTGATAGAGTGATGCCATAAGACACTGGGTAGTGTATGGCCAGCCGGCCACACCACCGCAGTCCCCCGTCAGCACACAGACCTTTACATAACCGTGCGCGTCACCTGGCCGGCCTCAGCACCAACCACCGTCACTAGGCATTACTCGCGCCAGGCTACATATACGTTAGCTCTTACTAAACCCGTGAGCGTATCGTAGTGTTAGGCCAGTGAGTGAGTGAGTGGTGTCTGGGAGGACTGGTGGGCGAGTGTGCTCCGCCACCGGCCTCGCCAGTGAGAATGGTGCCGTGAGCCGTGTTGCCGAGTAGGGCATTTTAAGTTTTAATGAGTTCCCTCGTTCAAGTAGAACACTTGTAAGAGATTGGGCCTCCGTCAGGGAGGTGCTGAAAATGCCTTTGAAGATGCACAGGTAAAGACTGAGGTATGTGTGTGTGTAAGGCCAGGCCGGAGGAGTGACAACACTTGTGTGTGGTCGTTGAGGTGAACGCTGGGTGTAAGAGGAAGTGAAGAACCAGCAGCAGGTCGGCTGGTGGCAGGCACACTAACACTCACTTCTGCACCGGGACCATCTGCTTGGCCGTACCCCTGTTGGGCCACACTACTGCTGGGCAACATCTGCTGGTCCACACTGCCGCTGGTCAATATAGTTGCTGATGGTCCACAGTGCTGTTGGTCCATGTTGTTGTTAGTGCACACTGCTGCTGGTCCACACTGCAGCTTGGCCACAGTGCTGCTGGTCCACACTGCAGCTTGGCCACACTGCTGCTGGGCTACGGTAGGAGGACCTGGTACTGTACCTCAGGACCTGTAAGGCTGCCACCTTGAGAGGGCGGGAAGAGTGGACGTGACACCCGGTCCGCGCGAAGGCCCAGCGACAGGAGAAAATACTGTATGCGTCAGTGCCAAGCCTCGGCCATGACTCTCTCCTCCCACCCGGCCGCTCTGTGGGACAGACCGCCGCCTCTACTTGCCCTCCACCGACGTATTTTATCATTAAATATCAAAATGATCACGAGTGAAGCAAAAATGCTGGGGAGGAGGCGATGAATACTGTTTAGGAGCGTTGCATGAGTGATGGTCACCGGCCCAGACCAGGCCAAGCCCCAGCCCGGTCCCACCCCAGGTCCCTCCCCCGCCACCCCAGGCAAGCTCATGCATCCGGAAATGGCCGCTCTGTTGGGATAAGTATAACTTATCTCGCAGCAGCCGCGGCAGCAGCAGCACCAGCAGCAGGTCTGAGCTCTCTAACCTGCTGCCTGACATACGCTCCTCCTGCACCACCCACTCAACCCTCACGCTCCTGCCTCACCACACACCTCTCAGCACACAACTTCACTTCACCCCACATTCTCACAATATCTAGTTCCCCACACTCCCTTCTCTCACTCCACATCTCTACTTCACCCCATATCCTGTACCTTGCATTCATATTCTTCCTCATGTCACACCCATCCTCATCACGGCCACCCAGTGCCCGGTCTCCACCTCACCGCACACATGCTTTCCTCATCCCGCCTAATTCCACACCCCAGCCTCCCACTACACACCCTAACTCGCATACACACCTTCCATCTGAATTGTCACCCCACGCCCCACGTCCTGCTTCTCCCTCACTCCCTACATCCCCCTCGCCCCGCAGCTTACCCAGCCTCACATTCATCATCAACCTCACATCCCCTACTTTATCGTAGTTGCACACCTTACCTCACCCCGACTCCCTCCTCGACCCACACCTGACGTCAACCCCTACAGACTCTCAACTTCATTACTCACACACATCAAACCTCACTCGACACTTCCTGTCTCTCCCCACACACCCCTTGCTCTGCCGCCATATATCCCCTCGCCTCACTTTACCTCTCACCTATACAGTTTCCCACACACACACACACACACACACACACGGTACAGCTCTTCACCCAACCCACCTACCTACCTGCGTACCACACTTTCCCCTGCCTCACCTCACACCCAGGATTACCCCATCTCACACATACTTCTGTCTCCTGGCCGCTCTCCTGACTCCGCCTCAACCCCCAAAGCCCGATATCTATATACCTGACACCATACTCGTCATTCTTCAGCATGCATATTTGCCTCACTCCACCTCAACCTCAACCTCCATCACATCTACATGCTCACTACCTCAGTCTACCCCGATACCTCGCCCCACGCCCTTCACCTTATCCCACACCTGCATCACCCCGTACCTGCCTCAACCCTTTACCCCGCCCCACACCTTTTGCCTAACCCCACCCTAATCCCCTGGCACATCTCACACATGTGCTACTTCACCGTAGACACCTTGACTCATCCCTGATCAAAATCGCTGATCACCAACCAACCTCACCCAATACTCCTTACATCATCCAGCACCTTCGTAATACCCCACACCCCTTACCTCAATATAACACCCAACACACCTCGTCCCACACCTGTTGCTCTTAAGAAGATATCACCACCCCTCCTTCATGTCTGATTTATAAGAATTATGTGTAATATGTTCCGCGTAAAACTTATGTAACTTTTGCAATCCTTCCTCTCCTTTCCACACCACACACTCCACTCCCAGCACCCCCTACCTCACCTCCCACACCCACGCCCTGCTCACACACGTCCTGCCTCACCTCCCAAACCCTCACCTTGGCTCACACACGCCCTTTCTTACCTGCCGCCTGTCCTTACATCACTAATAAACTCCTGCTACCCAACCCTATAACTAATTGTTCCTCGTGTGTGCATTATATATATATATATATATATATATATATATATATATATATATATATATATATATATATATATATATACACACACACACACATACACAATGGTAGGAACGATACTGTCGTTCGATTTAGATCTATCTTTTCAAAATGTCGTCACGTGATAACCTCATGGACAAGAATTTGATTTGTTATCAGTACAAAGATGACGTTCAGGACCGACCCATCATTAGGCATCACATAGACAGACAGACAGACAGACAGGGTTGCCAGTGTATCAAGGACAATCGTGAGGAGACCAGCATAGCTGTTGTACTGTGCTAAAGGCTTATGATATTCCAAACAATGTATTCATTGTTTAGTAAACCTGTTATGGAGACCTTAGGTGTATCATCAAGTGATCCTGATGTATGATAGACCCTGAGCGTACGTGCTGAAAACTGTAGAAATTTACTAAGATGGTTGCTATCCTCGATGTGTATTCCACAATACGTTTCTGATGGCTAGTTGGTGTATTGTATAATGACGCTGGTATTAATAAAGTGGTGAACCTGGGGTTACAGTGATTTATGAAGTAAATTTGTTATTCATTGTGTAGTGCATGTAGTACACTCTGTATAACGAACAGTTTTACGATGTAATCAATTCTATAGTCAAGTGATATTGGCTTTACCTTTATACCGAAAGGTTAGGAACAGTTTCCTGGCTGTAACTGCCATTGAGCAACCTTGCTTTGAATAGTATAGATAACACTGCCGACTACATTTAGTAAAGATTAATGTAAGGTGTGACAGACAATTATTACTTAATAATTTACTGGTGTTAAAGAGCGAGAGGTTATCGCTCACTTTAACCCCCTTACCCCCTCCCCGCCACAGTAATATGCAAACACTTTGCTCTCGTGTTCATCGTTAAGTTTTCAAAGTCTATGACAAGTTGACTTAGCAGATACCAGCAACCTTGGTAGCTCTTGAGGATAAGAAGGAATTGCGTTAACCCCCCACCCCCACGGAGCCCTCCTTTAACCAATTAAAATCAGTTAAAAGCTGGTCAGCATGTCATCAATACTATTTACTGGTGATCCTTGAAAAAATGTATCGAAATTATAAATTCATATTCTACTGACAGACTCACAACAGCATCTAAGATAGGCAGGGGTAGACAAAAGAAGCCCTAGACATGTTTAAATTCATGAGTAAAGCGGGCAGGGAGACGTGTGGGAGGAGGGTCGCCAAAGCGTGTCTGATCCCGGCTAGCCAGCGAGCCGGAATGACGGCGTTTACACTGCGGGACCCCGGTACCTGACGCAGATAACCTACCGATACTGTGATAATATTAGTGATAGGCCCGTTGGTGGAGAGACGTGGTGCAATTACTTATCCTAAAGTAATGTTTCATATGAATCACTGTTTACATGCTTATCAAGAGCATTTTGGGTTGCGTATCGCAAGGTTTAGTCCTAAAGTATAACTTTTGCGTTGGCATCACTTGTATCAACTACTTTGTAATGTATTAGTCGCTGCTCATCAGCGAAGAAAAGAGTCAATAAGTATGATCGTTATAAGTAGCCGGTATAAAAGTTCCATGGCACACTCAATATTAGTGTACCAATAAGTGTTTATGCGTGTTTACGTAAAAGTAGGTGGCCGAACTTAAAAAATATATTTATTCTTGTTAAGAGTTATTGATTAGCCGCTAAATATTTGCAAGTGTGACGTGTAATGAGTATTATGTAGATTAGTGAGTGAGAACAATCATAACCGAACCTCCACCATAGGTATTCCATACACGCTTTCACTGGCTTTGTCCTTGGTGAACGGCCCCGGAGGTTGGCAGCCCTGCTCAGCTCACCAGTGGTGGAGGATGTAGAAAATGGAGAAAAGTGGATATCATCGTATGCCTCTTACGAAATTTATTCCATTCACCTCTAAGACATTCTGTTTATTTACATTATGTATATGATTTATTAATGATATTCTTCTGATGTTTATTAAATTTTTAAAGAGCCAATGAATACCTCTGAGCTGAGGATCGAACTTGCCGTGCCCGTTTTCTATACACTCTCCCAGTGACGTTTTGCCTGCAGCAGCTGGTCAGATGTTTCAGTTTAGATTAGGCACTCACTGGAAGAGGGTGTGTGACACTTCGGCTCTCGGTTTGAAAGTTTGTGTTAAGTAGAGCACTTTCAGAAAAACGTTTTGAACTCATCTTTTGGATTGTACATCATATCCTGAGTGTTATCAGGTGTGTACCATTCTAATATGGTTATATTGTTGTGAAATAACAGTGTTGTGAAGTTTTGAGGTGATAGTGTCTTTGTGACAATTTTGTTTAGACATTGCCAAGTCATTGGTAAATTTTCTATATGAATCGTAAGAGTGGCTTATTGAAATTCAACTGTATTTTAAGTGCTCATGTTGTAAGTTTAAGCATTGTGGATGTATGTGAAGTATCTTTTGGATTTTCGTAAGTACCAAGTATATGATAAGTTTTTGGAACTTAGGTTTTTCGCATGAAGTGATGACACACACATTACAGATAATGCTTGTGTTTGTCCCGGAGTCCCCGAACGAGAGGAATGGAGCGTGCACAGGCCATGTAGTTCCTTAAAGAGCTCACCACGAAGTTAACGGTTCTTGGCAGTATATTCGCACGGTTAGCCGCTAACTGCATAGTATCCATAAAGAGTTGCAATGTTAGTACTTCACCTTTTGTGATTTATTGCAGTATGTAAACTCGAATTATACTTACGACGGGTATGCTATTCATTTTTGAGTAGTAGTATTTCTAGTTACTCGCTATCAAGAACATAGAAGTTAGCAGTTCCATATTATCTCTGGTGGACAGTTTACACTTCATGATTGCTCTGTTGGAGAATGCATATGGTTAGTTATTTACATTGACGTAAATGTAAATGTTTATTGGTACAATAGAGATGTTAGGCATCAAGTGACGGGAAAATAGGGGACGAGTTGGTGGCTCCTCAAGGATTGCACAATTATGAATAATACCTAGAGCATTGGTTTGTGTGCGTGTGCTTAGTGGTGCCTCGCCACACACTGAACAGTTTCCGTGTGCTACACAAGTAGGTCGCCTCCACCTACCTCTTAAGATGTATACATTTATATATGGTGATTTAGTTTGTATTCGAGCTGCGGTATTAAGAACGAGAATTGTGGTGATGAGTTTCATATAGAAAGAAAAGGGGCTTAAGTTGGATTACCTGTATTTCCTTCAAGATATTTATTGCATCCGACATGCTGACTCGTGTACATCAGTGTTGATAAGGAAAATTACATTGAAGGTAACATACTTCTGTGTTGAGCTCAGATTTGATTTATACAACTTATGTTTTTGGCGTCTGGCCTGGCTCTGTATCAATAGCCTATGATGGTATTGTGACTACGTAATGAATTAGGGTTTAAAGGATTAGGGTAGATTTTTAACACCATCTTGACCCCACACGGAAGCAATTATGGTTGTCGGTGCACCAAGGTTGGAGCGTTAGTGCAGAGGGAGACAGGTGATTATGGTGAAGGCCGCTTCACCTAAGCTGTCGTGCAGCCTCCAGACCCAGAGCTTTGTTGTTCCCACAACAACACTAGACTGTAATGTGCAGACTGGTCGTTTTTCCAAGTTAGACAGTGATAACGGCGCTCTTTACCAGTACCGGTTCATGCCGTGTAGTGGGAGTGCAGCTGTTGTGGTGGAGTAGAGAAAGTTTACAGTGTGGTGACTCTCTGACACCAGCCTGTCTCTAGTGCTGTTAGTGATCGAGTGAAACTCGCATTTCGGCATCACGGGGATGAATTCAGAATCATTTTAGCTGTGGTTTAGTTTTCAAAGGTAGTGTATTATTCATGTGCAAGTATTAAAGACATCTTTCTTGATGTAGGATAATGAATTGTGGAGGACATTGAAAGCTCTGCTACACTAAGGTAGTGCTTCTCATCGGCCGTAGCAGGTAGCAGTAGTGACAGAGTCTTCGGTTTCCAGTGTTTGTTGAGGGCTTGACGCAACAGCCTTGGCATGGATTTCAACAAGTGCTGCGCCTGATTGTCGCCACGCGGGCTCGTACATGATTTTGTAGAGTGATTAGCCATCCAATCGACTGAGTTAGATCATGATTATGTCGGGAGAGAAATGGACTGAATTTGAGATTTGCAGTGAGTGGACTTAAATTGTTAGCTATGACTAATTTTTTTTTAGCTTTCTCTTTTATTTGATAATGTGACCATCGTTTCACATAGTGTTATCTCCCTTTCCAATAGGGTGGGTCCCGTCAGCTGTTCGCGCAACTGTTCCACCTTCCGTCTCTCTTCCGCAACCACCTCCCACTAACTCCCCCCTCCCCCTCCCAATGGCAGCAGCAGCGTCGCGTCCCTGGGCCTGTGTGTGAACCTGGCCCAGCTGACCCTGTCCCACTTACACGCTGTTGCAGACTCGCACACACTCCTACGCACATAGACACGTGTGAGGCAGTACTTATTGGTGTATTGCCATTAGTAAGGATCTTTATTCACGAAATCAGATTTAGTTGTTAAGAGCAGGAGATTTACGAGGCGGCAGATTTAACACCTGATTTTAGTGGGCATGGTGGACCTTTGCTTTCCTAGCTGTGGTAACCGCCTATTAATGGTTAGTCTTTGTAGCACCTTTCCTTTCCCCTACGGATGCTTGTATCATCATGGAAAGTAAATAGACAAATCCTGAGTTGCAAGGCCACAATGCATACTCAACGCTGACGACGTGAGCCCCTCCCTTATGAGTGTACACCCGTTGACCCACATCCTTGGAGGCCGCCACCCAACATTGTGTGGTCTAAAAATCGATTAGGTTGTTAAATGAACGTCTTGTTAGCAAATACTGTTTCCTCCGCCTTTCTCGTGATGTTAATATTTGAGTATGATATGAGTAAAGAGGTAGTTTCTCGTTTTAGGGGTTCCTTGTTGTAATTTTCATGAGGCGGCACATTAGTTTGGGTGATCGGGAAACCATGTTCTGTGTGGCGTGAGAGAGACTTGGGGAGGATCTGCCCTACAGATGGTACGGAGGGGGGGGATTCAGATTGTTGTAGGGAAGTGGGATTATGTAATTTATATTATTGTTGGTTAGGTTTTAATACACGTAGGTTTATTCTAGTTTGCGTGAAAGCGAACCATTGGGTGTAGGTCTTGTTCTCGTGTGTGTGGCTTGATTAGACATTTAGCATGGCGGAATTCCAAATAAAACTTTCGGCAACTTTGTATGACCTCCGCATGAACCGGCGTCTTTTCACTCTTGACGGCGAGTCCTGTAAATGCAGGTCCTGATTGTATGGCGGCCGGATGGACATGGCCACTGTACTCCAGGAGGTTAATGATTGTATCACTTTATGAAAGTCGTTTGGGGGGAGGGTCGATACAATATTGATTTGTGTTTCATAGCTTTTATCCATGCCCTTTGTATTTTGACGTAATTTATCACATTAATTATTACATTGCAACATATGTTTTTGAGCACTGTAGGTGTTCAAGGGTAGCAGTAAACAGCACACAGAGTCAAGAGAAGAAAGCTTCTTTTGCGAGGGATGGGTGGTGTTGGAGTGGTGCGGTACGACACGTTCCGGCAGCGTTTACTCGGTGGTGTTTGAGACCATATAATAGTTGAGTCTGGGGTGGGCTCACAGCGAGGAAAGGGAGCGGGAGAACCTCGTATGAAATGTTAAGCTGTGGAAAGCTATAATAATTGACTTTGCTAGGATGTTTTTCTTTTAATAACTGTCAGTAGGCCTTAAGTGAACACCAGAAGCTTAAACTATTTTTCTTTTTCTCAAGTAATATAGCATATTTTATCTCTGACTTTTGATGAGGCCTTACTGACAGTTCTAGGAATCTTTCAGGTATGCATTGTCTTTTTATTGCATAAAAGTTTATGCAAGAAAATTTTGATCAGGTTTTATACATTAATCTTTCATTTTGTGAACATGTACATTAATAACTTTTTATCGGCTGATATGCCAGCCACGCGTAATGGTTACCCTAGAAGACATGTTTTATTGAAATTAGGTATTTCGTATGGTAGAAGCAAGGAGCCTCACTAGCATGCTATATTAAAACATGATTTTGCTTAGATGTTCGTATGTTGATCGTATTTATCGTACTGCTGGGTTTACAGAAAATCTAAGCTTGAGTATATGCTAACATAATGGATACGATTATCAGAGATAATCGTATTTTTGAATTATGTATTTTTGAGGATGGTGATGTAGAAAGTTTGCGGTACGATATATTGGGATGTTGCGTCCATACATTCGTTTAGCCTTGGCACCGGGATTCTCCCCACTGGTACGACACGTTTTCCGCGCGAGGGAACTCTTAAATCGACGAATTGGTAACTGCACAACCTGGGGATTTTGTTGGGGTGAGCTCTACCCTTAGGCTCGCAACGTGTGATGTAAAGGATAAGTTATTGTTTTTACTACTGTTGTTCTTGCGAAATAAGCATAGCAACCATCAAATGTGACGTACAATAAAGTTTTTGATTGAGACTACTAGCATCACACAAGAACGGAGGCCAAGGCGTATAATTAAGGTGATAATAGTACCAGGAGGTAGATCCCTAACGTTAACTTTCCTTTTTAATGTCCTCATCGTCAAGTGTTGCTGATCTGGATTTTGTTTTTCTTCATTTAGAATTTAGTCGCGTTAACATGCAAACTTGTACATTAAACATTTTCCTGGTGTCAGCGTGACGGGGCGAACTAGGACTTACAAACCCCAAATAGGAAAATCCCCTTACGCATATTAGGACTCGGAAAGCTTTATCTGCATTGTTCTCGGGACGCATACCTGAATTACTTGCAACGTTTCGTTATACACGTATCAAGTTGGGATTGTGCCCGCCTTTTGGCAACGGTTCATTTACCATCTGTATACGTGATTTTAAGCAGGACCCAAACCTGTCGAGCTGCTTCAATGAATGTTCATTTATGAAATCAGTCATGAACACATTTGATGAAAGAAGACCGGGTGGTTTTGGTTTGATCATATGTTCAAAAGTTCAAAAAGTTGTGCAAACAACTTTATTTGAAAGAATTACAGAGGAGTTGGTCCTTAGGTGTTCTTAATATCTAAGGCGGAGTTTAGCGGTTCTTATGGTAGTAGTACAACTGTGTAGAACCCTGAAGGCTTTCAAGGCCGCATCTGAAGCCACAGGGAAGGTGCGGCTTCTATCTCGTAGGGGGAACGGTCGGATTTTCCCGTGGCGCCTTAGGGTGACCTCGTACCTCAGACTGCTCTTAACCTTTCATTTTTCTTAGTTCTTTGTCTTTAAGTTGTATACTTTGTGTTTAGATAGAGATAACATTAATATCAGTTCAACCCACGGTGAGGCGGACAGTGTCCCTTGCTTATGCGGGCGTGGACGCACGCAAGGATTCTGGGACTTAAGTGACGTCATTGTCCCAGCCGAGAGCCAGGATGTCCGCTTAGTAGAACGGGGCATTCCGCGAACATTTTCGGTGATTCATCTGTCTAGATCTCTTAAATTCTCAGTAGTAGTTTTACATGCCAATAATACCGTTGCAGGATAAACTTCATATAGGCGTATCTTATTTACTACGTTTTATAATATTGTGTTGCAATTAGCCATACAACTTGCGCCCACGTGTGACGTCAAATTGTTGACAAGATCGAGTGACGTTGCATGACGTCACAGCTAACTTGGCTCGCCATTGGCTCGAGAGGGAAAATCACGCCAACATCAGTTGCCCCTAATCCCACCACTTTCATTTTCTGTCACTTCTCTTCGCCTGCAGCGCCCCACGGAGCTGCCGGGCCGGGTGAACGAAAGTCTTTGAAACTCTGTGTATTGCGAGGGCGTCAGGTTGCGTTTCGTGGTAAAGGCAGAGGCGTCACACGTTGGTGGCTGGTTGGCCTCGGTGGTAGGGCTGCATGAGAGCGACTGACTCAGATACCCAAGCAACAAGTGTGCGAGCGGACGGGAGGTACTGAGCTCCCAGCCAACCGTCCGTAGTCTTGGAAAGAACATTTGCGTCGTTGTACCTTGCGAAGTCAGTTGATACAGACTGCGATATAATAGTGATACGGTGGATAATGGTGACATTGAGACATAGAGGTACGGAACGCTCATTGTTTTACACTTTCCGTTTTGTAGTTATATGCAGTTAAGTTCTAAGTGATTGTTGCTGACTCGTGTTACCAGTTGGTGAAATGTGTGATCATGAATGTGAGGGTCATCGAGTCTAATTTTACGGCGCCTAGTGTAACAGTGCATTACACTTGTTACACATTGTTTTAGTGCCACTCATTTGAACATTTTACTTTGTGCCGCACATGTCATGTAATTTTTCTATGTTTCCCACACTGCTGGTTCGGTTTCTGAACGTGATCTTGTTTCCTCTCAGGTGGTAGTCCGAGTATGGCCATCGACGCCAGCGGTGTGTGGCCGACCCCTAGTGGACGACGTGGTGCTCTTGGGACCTACAAGTTCCGTTTGCGTGAAGAGCGCAAGCGTGTGATCCGCTTCTCAAGTGAAAAGTACCGCATCATTGACGATCATGAGAAAGACCTCCGTCGATTTGTGCTTATCAAGTAAGTACGATGGGTTTCTATATAGTGCTTGAAAATTATTGTGGAGCTTCAGAGCAATATATTTGTTACTTGATGAACTGTTAACATTTTATGAGAACTTTAGTAATTTGAGTTCTGAAGCTGATGCAAGCTCATGCAAACACCATATACTAAAGCAGCTAATTATTTCTTTCAGGAACACTCTGAGGCGACTCCAGCGTGAGGCTCGAGAGGAGAAGCTGGCTCGTCATCGAGCTGGCAGCGCCAATGTCTCCCCCTCGTACCTGTCTGCCTCTCGCCCTCGTTCACCCTCCCCGCCGTGTGACATGCAGGTGTCTGACGTGCTGAGCGTGTACGGGCAGCCCACCCCAACCCCCCTTACCGCTTTGGAGGAAGATGACCCAGCGCCCCCGCCCAAGAGGCCCAAACTGTTCCATGACGACGATAAGGAGAACTCACGGGAGGCTTGTGACACACGGCTTCAGTGCGAAATGGATGAGAAGGACGACGGTCGTGTAGTAATGGACGACACTCAAGAAATTCTACGGGACGTGTACGAGACGTTCACCATTGAGCCTTTGTCGCAGCCCCGCCCCGGCACGCCCACACCGCCCCGCTCAGACACACCTTACTCATCCGCCCCCTACTCCTGCACCTTGCCCACTTCCACCACGCCCTCTCTCGCGGCAGCTGCCAACAACAACATCACCAGCAGCACCATGTGTAGCAACAACAATACAACGAGCTATAGCAGCACTATGAACTCTGGCGGCAACTGTTACGACTGGTCGAGGCCGCAGCAGCAGCAGTATGCCTGCGGCCACGCATCCCTCTTGGGTAACGACCTCCAATCTGTCGTTTTCCACAGCCTCATTGCCTCCTTGGAGTCTTAACGCGCGTGTGATGCTGTTGGCAGTCTCCAGCAGCAGTAGTAATAGCAGCAGCAGTGACTCGCGTTGACTGCAGTGCCATGCCAAAGAGGTGCAATCACTGTGCTGGGCGGCCCCCGGACCTGTGTGTGATTCATCAAGTGTTATCAGCTGTGATCTTACCATTACTACGCGGAACCCTGACTCGTGCAGTGCCTCAGTGTTGTGTTGGAGCAGGTGGGTTCTTAGAGCCCACGTCCTGCGGTGTGGTGGTGTGGGGCAGAACCCACGGTGCTAAGGACTGGGCCACTACCCGATGGTGGGTCGGCTTCTCGCCGTCTCACATACCAGATGAGAAAGGGAAAGCCGTGGATTTTGTATAATAATGTTCATACATTCATCATCATACAAACATTGGTCATTTACTCATCAGTATTCGCCCTCGCCACAATATCTTACCTTTGACTACATGTCCACTTCAAATTTCTTTAGTTATAGCAGTATCAAAATTACACAAAGTGATGATTCATTTTTTGGGTGAAGGCCATTTCCGACTCGTTACAAAGCAGGTAAACCACTAGGGCTTTGTGTAAGGTAGCCTTGTAGTGGGTTAAAGTGTTTGGAAATGCCACCAGGTTGTCATTCCCGACCCAGGGGAGGAACACATACGTCAACGTCCTTCCTATCATCCCGACAGGTGGTGGTCAAGGCCAGGTGACTAAGTGCTCTCCGTCCTGCCCTCCCAGTGGCTTCATTTAACGTTTTTATATTTCCTGTGTATGGTAACATTTTGTAAACATGCTCAAGAAGGCCGAGTAAAGACACTCAAAGAGACCACGTCACGAAGCCCATTCATAAGGCAGCTACTGAAGCTGGAGAGCGGATGTACTGTAGGGAAAGCCTGATAAGGTTACCAAGAGCTGAGGTAGTGAGGACGCCTCGTGGTTTCCCCCCCCCCCCCCGATGGGTCGGTCAGTGGCTGCTGTAAGTATTAGTGAAGTAGAACCAACAGGCATTTTTGTTGTCTAGTCCATGTTTTGTCAACCCCTTCCCCCATTTTATTTTTTTTTTTTTTTTGCGATGCTCTGCAGACAAGGTAGACAAAAACGTCATGACAATCAAAATGAGATAGTATTCGGTTGAGGTGTGTAATGCTGAAATGATTTGACGTGTTGGAAGAATTCTGGTCGAGTTACAATTTCTAGACAAGTTCCATTCCCTCGTATGTCTCACTGGTGTCACACCATGTCATCACCATAGGATGTATCGGATCACTGCCAGGGAGGAAGGTTACCAAAAAAAAAAAGATTGGAACTTTGCCTTAAGGTGATGACACTTAAAAGTGGATGTCCATGTGTTTAATTGTGAGCCTAGTCTGCAGTCGTCCAGCCCACCCCTCTACCCCCCGTCCTCCAGCCTGGGGTACCTCCTCTCCGCATCCCTCAGCCTGGGGTACGTCCCCCGCCAGGAGTACCTCTCCCTGCTTATCCCCAACTCGGGGTACTTCCCTTGCTCACCCCCAGCCAGGGGTACCTCCCCCAGAAACACTGTTCCCGCGAGGTGCACTCCCCCCTACCCCCCAGTGCCATCGGATCATCGCATAAAAGTAGAATTACTTTTTACAATTTTGTATATTGTACAAATGTATATGATGAGAATTTTATGATTAAGAGCTATTTGTATTTAGTTTGTAAAAATAGTAATATTCTCCATGAACATCAAGATGTCAAAAATACCAAAATGTAGTTTGTATAAATATTTTGTTCCATCTCTAATGTAATATAATAGTCGATATTACAAGTACCAACGATTCAAGCAAGACATGTATAATATATCACATTTATTTACACAAAGGTTGTATCATTATTTATTCAGACATGAATATAATTTATACTTTGTAAATTGACACAAAATAACGGAACACGTAGGTGGGGCAGCTTTGATGACGTCACGCTGCTCGTGACATTTAGCCTCCGCACAGGGGCTGGTGCTGCTAGCCAGCTACCCCAGATGACGTCATGGCCCAAAATTTAAGAAAGAAAATACCTTGTAACAGTTGCTGCTTCTCCGTTTACTGCAACATCATTGTTCATCATTTAAGTGAAAAATTACAAATATGTAAATGATATACTATGTATGTGGAATTATTCCAAATTATCTCTATAACAAAGAGCTGACCTGCTTAGCGTGTTCTGTTCAACTGTCACAAACCAAGCAGTTTAGCGTGTTGAGGGCCGAATTCTTTATTGATATTTCCTTTAGGAACTGATCAAGAAACTTTTAAGTTTATATCTAGTAAATGAGTTTTAACCTCTTAGGAAGTATCTGAAAGAAGTAGGCCCCACCCAGTAGTAGAGAGCTAAATTGCAATTATAAAGGTTGACAAACTGCCGTTAAGAGTATAGATTCCTATTGCCACTGGGTTCTGCTCAAACTGTATATTTTGTAACAGGAGGGCTCGGTGATAGTAAGATTCTTACTCGCACAAACCAGGTTTTATAATTTACATTGTAGTTTTTCTCTTTTGTCAGCATTATTTCATATTTTTTTTTCTTCACAAAGTGATTGTGTTTGCAGAGTAATTTAGTCGTATTGTTTACTTCTAACCATCCTGTTGACAAAGACCTTGTAAAGGATAAGGGTTTAGCACAATTGTAAAACTTTTTGTATTAAAAGTTTGAACTGGGTCTAATGTACAAAAAAGCCACTGTGGTGCGCCCCAGGGGTGGTGACTCCCCAGCGAGCTCCCCCAGTAGCTCTCTCCGTCGTCCAGTGACATCTATCCACTGAGGACGAGGACAGGCCGGGGACCCAGGTTGTAGAGTGCGCGATGTGACTAGCCAGGGGGCGCGCCATGGTGCATGTTGGGGGGGAATATTAGTTGTCACACTGGCTTCAGTTATGACATAGGTAGTGATTGCTATGTAGTGGTGACGCTATATACATCTGTGACATATAGGTAGTGGTGATGCTATAACGAAAGAGGGATGTTTTGTTCCTGCCAAACACGTAAAAAAGGTGTATTTGACTTGTTACATTGTATTTTGTGAATTTTCCAAATATATGATATGAAAGATAAGTTAACCTTTCCTTGTATCCCCGGATACCTTGATATATTTTTTTCATATTTCTGAAATGTGAAAATTTCAGCATGAATAAGGATTCTGTACAGTATAAAGAGAACCTTCAGATATTGGAGAGCTGAAACATACTAATGATATGAAGCAGAGAAGCTTTGAAATTCTTCATGAATGAAAACGAAAGCTGGATGAGATGATTAACAGAAAAGTAGGCGTGGAACATGCCCAAGATGCATTAGGACATTATTTTCTATTCGTTAAACAAACACATGAAGGTGTTAACAACGGTAAAGTTAATGACCAGTCACTAACAGTGGCGCACTTGTCTGTAAAGGTAGATCATATGAATTCATGTCAGAAGCCTGGCAACACAGAACTAAGATGGTATGTTGGGCCAAGTATAAGTGTATGGTGATAGATTGTCAATCCAATTACTAAACCTTTCTGTCTGATGGAAACATTCATTACTTGAAAAAAATGTCAAAAGTGGATCATTTGTTAATGGAGATGATTTTTTTTTTTTTTCTAGAGAATATGTATATTTTAGGTTGGGATATAAGAACTGCATTAGAAAACTGAGATTTTTGTCAAAAAATTATCATGCATGTGAATATCTGATTTGCTTTAGAACACGCTTTCAGTATTAAGTAATAACTAACGGAAACAAGAATGATTTAATATTTTTTTGAAGAATTACAACTAAAGAGGGATACACTAGCATTTCTTGCATCAGTTTTCTGACACATTTTTTTTCGTGTGTTTTGTCACGCATGCGAATAGAACCAACGGACCAGTCATTTCGTATTTTTGAACATAAACAAGGAAGATGGCGGCGACTGTTAAGAAAGCTGCGATTGTCTTGACTTTACTTGTGACGATTAGATAATGCAGGAAGACTAAGCGTGATTAAAAGTGTATCTAGGTGTGTTCATGCTTGGCGCGAAGAGAAACTGAGGATATATGTCACAAACGTAACATGGAGAGTACTGAGAACTCGAGCGCCACAGTTATTGTACCGTGGGCCTTAATCTTCCTTGACTTCCGTTGCATACTTATGATAGCTAATGAGCTAATGTCTCATAAAAAAACGATGGGACTATATGTTCAGTAAGACATTCTTTGGAATGGTGTGTCCACAGTGGAATGAGTGCTACAAAGGCCATGGTCCCTTGCATTTGTAGTTTGGAAAAAACAAGAATCGTTCACCGACGTCATAGTGAAGAGGCTTCCTCAGCAGGTCATCACCTGGACATATGATGTGCCACTTTCAAATGTTCTGTTGACAAGTAAGTGCATTATGGCAGTTCCTAATGAAGTTGAGAGCAGTTTTGCGCAAATACAAACTTAATCATTTGTAAGACTAAGTCTTTCAGTGTTCAGTGGAGCGCTATCGTTTAATGTAATATGGTTGGAGTATTGTGTGGGATAGGTAGGGTTGCCTGATGACTCTCACAATGTTTAGTGTACTGTATGTGGTTAGTTTGGATTCAAGCGTCCTTTTTATTGTGTAGAGCTCTACGCGTGATAGGTGGTTTACTACCCACAGAAGTTATGAAACATCTTTATATATCAAGCTTCACCCTTTATATCCATTGGTAGCTAAAATATCAGTTTCCATCTAGTAAAGCGTTTTTGGTGATTTTTTGAGGGCGTCTTGATCTTACGGGTCATGAGTAAATTGGAGTGTATGATCTTTTTGGCATGTGATTAGACATCTAAATCTCCTTTTGCAAGTCAAGAGTTCTTTGCTGTTATTCTATAATACCATGCTTGGGTAATCTACTTTGCCAGAAAACCTGAGGAAATATGGAGGCTTCAGTAGGCTGAAATTGAGCCGAGGCTTTTCGTGTGTGAGTTAGCACCAGAGGTGTGGTAAGAGAAAAGTTCGATAGGTTGGTCAGAACACTTTAGCCTTTTCAGTTCCATTAAATTTGCAGTCTGGAAAGCGATTCGTTTACTATCTTATGAACCCAGTGTTCATGCATGAATCTCCGCTTGTCATACTCAAGTATGACCATCCAGCTGCTAATGATTTTGCCATGTTCACACATCAGTACCTTGTTTTCTTGTATAAATGTTGATGCTATGTTCACGTATATAGTTCCACATCATGGGTTCACATGGGCATCCACAGTAGGGTTTATGTGTGAATACCCACGTTTGTCATGCTTAAGTTGAAATATCCACGTATGTGAACTTATGAATATCCAGTAATATGAAAAGAAACTTTTAAGATCTTATTTCTTGGTAAGATGAGGTATTTCCTGTGCTTTAAAGTCTTCCCTGTCTTAGGAAAATACGAATGAAAGAACTAAGATACCTCAAACATTTTGTTTGGCTCATCAAGCGTATCTGCACACGTCGGCATATAATTAGGAAACCTCATTGGGACCATGAGCTGTATGATGGTTCAAGTCCCATTTGTATGTTTGAGATTGACTTTTCTAGATATTTCGTTGCTTTTCATGACCTCCTGTTATGTCTTCCGCTGTGAAATTAACCACTTCTGTTCACCAGTGAATATATCTTCGTGTGTCATGACCATATGAGATATCCATTTCTGCTGTGCTCTCGTATCCCTATCCTGTGTCATGTCGAATGTTGGATCAATGTTGGATCAGCTTCCGTCGTAGTTAGTTAAATACGAAGTCAAGGATGCGTACATTTGTCCTTTATTATCATTTTCATTTTTGATTTAGATTAGACCTACGTGTACTTTGTTCTTAAACTCCAACCCACCAGACATGTAGTCCATGCTGTTAAATCTTCTATCCTCAGTATGTAATAGAAATGAGCGTATTTGCCCATTTTCTATGCTTTCGTGTTAGTTTGCATTGCATGTCTTTCATACTCAAGTATATTGAAATTAATAAGAATAGCTAATGAATTGTGTACGATTGTTGCTTTGCGTTTAGGCGTCTAGTTGTTTCCATTATTTCTACATTGTCAATTGATTTATTGACTTTTCCCATTGAGGAGAAGTCTTTTCGCGAAAATCGAGATCCGTACAAATAAGAAATCTGTCGAAAAACACTAAGCATTAATTAAGTTCAGCCTTAACTCCAAATTGGGGGCCCAACTCTGCCTTAGCTTACCTCAACGTAACCCACACACGGTGCAAGGAAAATAAACGAGCCAATAAAATGTTTAAGCCACTGGTATCACTAGTATGTCAGTTAGCACCATGATAAAGATATAGCCAAACTATGACTTTATTGGTCCCTTGGATGCTTTTACAGGATAGTTTGAACCGGTTACAAATCGGTGGAAGTGTTATAGTGCTTTCCGAGTTGGTAGGGTGTGTCCTGAACCGTTTTCTATATGGGAGGATTATGTACGAGGTGAACATTGACTGCTCGGAGTTTTCTCTGAGAGTTGATTTGACATTTACCGTATCTGTAGTATTTTATCTGTTCCACATATAGGTAGTTGGTTGTTGATTTATGTACTTGTGTACATTCCACATATAGGTAGTTGATTATTGATTTATGTACTTGTGTACATTCCACGTATAGGTAGTTGATTATTGATTTATGTACTTGTGTACATTCCACATATAGGTAGTTAATTATTGATTTTTGTACTTGTGTACATTCCACATATAGGTAGTTGATTATTGATTTTTGTACTTGTGTACATTATCAGAGTCATATTTCGCGTCAGGTATCAGAATGTCATTCTGATATCTGGGGGGGGAATTATTGTCCTGCATGAAATTCTAGACGTTTCTTCTAGTTGCCTTTGACACGAGTACGTAACACTAAGGATGCATCCGAACATATGAAACCAAAATTCACTGAGGCTTTACTTTTCACCCATTCACTTGAAAGGTTTGGCATTAATCTAACTCCCGGGAAATCTTCAGTCACTTAAGATTGGTAGAGAGATCACTTATGTTAGGCATATTACTCTGGTATGGATGTTACTGTAATTTATTAACGATAACCTGAGGCAGATTCTGAAATTTAGTTGTGTTCATTACCAGGTGGTCGATCTGAGTGTTTCTTAACGTTGTAATTCACTTCCAGGCAGGTATTAAATCAAAATATATTCATCCGAGGTTTGACTGCGCGAGTTGCTCTGAGTCTGTCTGTTCGACTTGATTTACTGTTTTAAGAGCATGTACACTTAAGCTGTTACACTTTTGATAGCCAGTTGTATCTTTAAAGTTATAACAAAATTGGGAAATGAGAAGTTAGATTTGCTATATCTTTATATGACAGGTGCATAGTTAATGAAGTAAGAGCTACGCTTCGAATAGCTCCGAGAGTATCATAAGAGACATAACGAAACGACATACCTTACATTAGACGAAAACTTAGAATGTGCTTCGTAAGTCTAGTCTGTGCACTTAATGGAAACACAGAGATCTGATTGAGAGGGTACATGGGAGAACAGAGGAGCAGGTGCTTCATTTAAGGAAACTGAGCAACAAAGATGAGGCTGGAAACCACTTAGTTGTCCATCATGAAGGAGAGAAATAAAGAGATGACCTGTTCATAGCCCACAAACTTCTAAATCAGTTGAACATCGACAGCGGTGCGTTCTTTTTGTGATCTCTTAGGAGGCATAACAAGTAGCTAAGAAAGAAGACTGATAGAATGGATAAAGGGAAGAAATGCTTGAGTTGCAGCAGGGTGGGGGATAGTCGAACTAGCTACGTGACGAAATGAAGTGGAGCTGTCTGTATACAGAAGTCGAAGAAACTGATTGATGGCAGAGATTCAAGAAATGGGGCACCGCGAGTGTGGAACTTCCTTCCCTTATTGAACTGGATGATTTACACATTCTGTTTGCAGTTTTACATGTACACTTCAGACATAAAGGAAAACAGATATGGTTACTTACAAATTCATGCTGATTAGTTCTAAACAGAGTATAGGTGGGCGGGACTAATCTATGCCGCATGAAATTCTAGAGTTTTTGGTAGCATGATCTATCAATTCAAGAAACAAGCATCTCGAAAGTAGGAAAAAATTATGAGATTACTTTCTCCATTCACTTGAATAGTCTAATGAGTTAACTACTCCTGGGAAATCTTCATCACTTAGATTGGTAAGAGACAGTGGGGAGGCATATTTACTGATATATGATTACTGTAATTATATTAAAATAACCTAGAATTTATAATATATTGTATTCATTACAGGTGTCGTCTGGATTGTTTTTAATGTTGTATTCAGTTCAGGAGGTATAATGTCAAAATATTTCATCAAGGTTGCAGTGCAGAGTTGTTGGGAGTTGTACGTTGACTTGAATTGATTCTGTTTTAAGAGCATGATGAACAAGCTGTGTACTTTGATGCAGTGATCTGAAAGTATAACAAAAGTGGGAATGGGAAGTGTTAGATTTAGTATATTTATAGGAAAGGTGAATAGTAAGTGTAATAAGACTACGTTTGAGTCAATTAGTGAGTGTATTTAAGGAGACAAATAGGAAAGGAATTTTATTAGACGAAAACTTAGAATGTGTTGTAAGTTCTGTGCACTAATGGAAACCAGAGATCGTGATGAGAGGGTATGGGGAGAGGGCGAATTCAGGGGCTTATAAGGAAGTGAGCAACAAGATGAGTCTCGGAAAGCCACTAAGTTGCCATCATGAAGGAATATAAGATTGAACATGTTTCATATGGCCCATTGCTAACGTTGGATAAGTTGGCGAGTGATGATGTCTGTTGAATGTATTTTAAGAGGGCATAGGAGGTGCTTAGAGAAGACTGATAGAATGGATAAGGGAAGAGATGCTGTGGTTGCACAGAAAGTGGGGGATAGTAACGTAGAGAAAGAAGTGGAGTGGTTGTGACATGGAGAGAACTGATGATGGAAGATTACAGAGAATGGGGCAGTGAGGTGGAACTCCTTCCCTATTGAAATGGAGATTTACAATTTTTGCAGTTTTAATGTAACATTAGACATAAAGTAAAATCATGAATGGGTTACTTACAAATCATGCGTTAGTTGAACAGAGGCAATAATGGCGTAACATCACAAGTGACAACCACGGCCGTTCCGTCCCTTGGATGTAGGTTGTAATGGGTCTTAATTGGAATCAATACCTGCGAAAGTTAGGATAAAGTTATGATTTGTGCTTTCGTTAGACATTTAGAAAAGTGATTAACTGGCTGGGGGGCCCATCATGAAGTTGGGGTGGTATCTTACTATATACTGCAAAGAGATAACAAAATATATATATATAAAAATAAGAAACAAATTATAATAGTAAATAGATATATAATATATAAGATTTTAGATCATTGTGAACTGAATATATAGAGAGTAAAGGCCACGGAATAGACAAATTGAGAGAGATATGGGTCGAAAGTTTGTGCAGTGGACTGAACAGGGAGTGAAAGCGCGCACGAATAGAGTGTCGGGGAACACTGGTGACATGTGTGTGTGATTGATGAAGGCATGCGAAGTGTCCGGGGTAAACCATGGAAAGGTGTGTGGTGCCTGATTGTGGATAGGGAGCTGTGGTTTAGATGCATTATACAACATGACAGCTAGAGAATGGATGTGAGCTGCTGGTGTCTTTCTTCATCTGTTCCTTGCGCCTCATTGTTAACGCAGGAAAGGGCGATCAAGTGTGTGTGTGTGTGTGTGTGTGTGTGTGTTTATGGTTATAAGATGGTGCAACACGAGTGTAAAACACACACACACACACACACACACACACACACACACACACACATTGGTTTAGTGGTTAGTGTTACTAACCATGAGTCGATACGGGCACGCCTCTTTCGGAATCGCATAGGGTTCGATTCCTAGACGCGACCACAAGGTTGTCGTAATTCCGCCTCGGGTTGTAACGTCACAATTCCGACCGTCCTTCTCTTGTCTTATGGTGATTGAGAATTACAGAAAATGTATCGACAGCTTAAGAATTATTTGTTTTATTTGTGTTACGCTTGACTATCAGTTTAATACAAGAATATAATGTAAGATTGCGGTGAACTTATGTGTAATGCTGTGTTTTTTGTATGCATTATTATTTTTTTCATTTTAGTTTACGAAAATAATCACGTCTTATTATGTTCGTTCTATTTCTAGCTGTATTACATGCAATAAGAGCGAAGATAAGTACTTAGCAAGCAGCATTAGTAGTTAGGGAAACAATCATACCATTTCGTTCAATGTTGAATGTGTTTAGAGAATATTTAGCAATTTTTATTCACACAAAATATATTACAAAAGCAAAAAGCAAAATGCAGCTTCAAAATATTAAACTATGTATTGATACAGTCCAACATGGCCAGTGTGGACTTAGAATATTGGCAGCTTCCTTGAACTCTCACATATTCAGCCAAGGTAATCAATGCAGTGATGGATGACAGTTGCAAGGAATTACGACTTTTGGTTTTCATTTAAGTTTAGGTGCAACAGCTGGTAGATGCTTCGGGCTAAAGCTCTGGAAAGGTCTGAACTCAAGGCATGGAACAGGACGAACTGAGTCAGTGTTGTGTGTATCCTGGTTCACTTCATTGGCTAATTACATGCAATCTTAAAAAGATTATTGCTCAGAGAGTTATATAATTAAGGAAAATAACACGTATATTTTCTTTTACTTTTATTATGTATTTGATAAAAAAAAAAGGTTTATTAAGTATTCTGGAAATTTTGCCGACTGTACTGAGGACTGATGTCACGGGATTCCGATGACATCACCGACTTTCATCTATTTTCGTTCTAGCAGACGAAATTCCGGCCAACGGCAGTCGACCGTTACCCGACCCAGGTGTTCCTCCTTCCCTCGGGGCTGGTCGATAAGTGGGTACCTAGGTAAGGTGGGGTATGTGTGTGTGTGTGTGTGTGTGTAATCACAAATAATAATTATACAGTTTAATGCAAGGCACGTGTGGTGTTTAAGAATGTTTTATGCCGCTCACGTTTATCACACGTGCATAGTTACTGGCTGCTCTGAAATGCAAGCATGAAGCCACAGAAAATCGCTAGAGACACGTGCAGACACCCAAGCAGAGCTTCCATCATCACCTCCTCACACGGGCATAAATTGCAACGTAAACACTACATTTAGTCTCGATTTTTTTTTTTCAAATGGCATAACTTAATGAATATTGAAAATGATGAAAATAAACCTTGAAAATATTCCACAACATCCAGCCATTTCCCTCACTGCCCCTGTGACTGGCTGCCACACTGTACAGACCTATTGGAATAAACGTGTTTCTCAGGGTCGCCCGAGCGGCAGACTGCACAGCATTTCTGGCGGGAGCCTGGGTTACCTCCCAGGTGGCTGGCCTACACGAAGTCAGTTCGAGGTCTAGACTAAGCAGTGAACCACAGGCAGCGGCCTGCAGGATAGAAAGGGTAGGTCACTGAGCTGTTTCCAAGTGTGGTGGACTTAACGAAACGAAGCGTATGTACAAGGAGCTAAACACGACCTTTGAGCACGACGTGACGACCCTTGGGGTGTGATGCCGTGACCTTTGACTAGACTCTTACGAGTCAGGTCAAAAATCAGGCCATCATCATACTCAGGCTTGGGTCGAACCGACATACACTTACCTTACTCCCACCCCCATAAACTCTTTCAAAACATCCTTACAGAAGTTCCTCACGTTTACATATATTCCCGAGATAAAATTAAGCGAACATATACCCGATCTTTCTGAAACTATTTGCACTGAGGAAGCCTTACAACCAACGGACAAATGAGATCTGTCAGAACTAAAGCAGAAACTAAAACTAGAAATCCAAGAACACGCCATCATTTTTTTTTCTCAACATTTGATCGTTGTTTCCCACGTTATCGAGGTAGCGCTAAGAACAAACGAAGAAAGGCCACAGACTCTCACATCCATTCTCTAGCTGTTATGTGTAATGCACCGAAACCACACCACACACACACACACACACACACACACACATATCGTAGGTGAAAGTATACATGTATATGTTAAGATATGCTGTAAATACAGGGTTAGAATACGAGGGTATACTAGCGTAAAACCAACAGTTTCCGCCCAGGTCGTCTTTCTACCACACTCGCTTGTAATAAGTCTCACGCCACTTTAGTCAACCTGTGTAAACCATTAATAAGCTAGACAGCGCTTAAACCGAGCCAGGCATAAGACTTGCCGCGTCTCACGGACCATCTAACGTAACGCTAACCTCACAGACAATGTGGTATCGTGTAAAGTCACGGTTGACGGGCATACACTATCAGGAGTATCTAATCTGGTAGCTGGCTGGCTGGCTGGGCTGGGTTGGTGGAAGGCGGTACAGAAGGTAAGATGTAAAGACCAGTGGCAGAGAGAGATGGTACAGAAGATGGATGATTTATAAACTGATTTATTTCAAGAATATGAAAAGGGGGGAATAAAGTGTGGAAGGAAAGAGCGGTTAGTATGTACAAGTGAGGAACGGTATGGAGGAAGGGTTGGGAGGAAGAGAAACTTGGGAAGGGGGAGGGAGGGGCAACATAACTGAGAGTGAGGCTAATTATAAGGTGGTGGGGGAGGGGCTAGGCGGAGAGAGACAGAGAGTTGGGGAGGAGGTGTCACGGACGGAGATAGAGCAATGCGTGATTGTTATAAAGGTCAGGAGTTATAATTGCATGTTTAGGATGCGTCACGCTGCCAACGGTGTCGAGTAGCGCAGCAGGAACGAGCGGTGTAGCCAGAGGTGGAGAAATGTGCTTCCTTAGGTAGGCCATCCGCGGCCGCACCCGCCTCCACACCAGCACAGTAGACTCACCCACTTATCGCCGACAGTTCCTCAACTCTCACTCTTATGACTGTTTCTCTCCTAGATATAACTCAAAATGTTCATGGCCTTAATGAAGTATTTCCATGGGAAGGAACTTTTCCGTCATGAAATCTTTGCATTGCAATGTTAAATTTGATCTCCAGGTAACGGGAATGACTTTCATTTTATATAGTTTTGCGGTGAGTTCACATCTCCAAATAATTAGAGTAACCTGTGGTAATACAGTAGGGATGACACGAAAGAATTAGAGGACAGGGAGGAGAACTGTCTGTGATACAGGGAAGGAGACAGAAGTTGAACAGGAAGCCAAAGGAAGAGTGTGTGGCAGCACTGTGACCGTCCTGGACCACAGCTACGAGACTGTCTTCAAGGGAAAGTTTACACATGTCTTCGTAGCTCACATACTGAAACGATTGCATTTTTCTTTGTCTTAGAACCGCGAGGTTCTTGTCTGTCATTGTATCCAATATCAAGATAACTTGTCCGTGTGTGTGTGTGTGTGTGTGTGTGTAAGCGTCCTATGTACCGTGCGAGGATGTTCGACTGACGTGTAATTTCTCTTTTGTACAGTCCTGGGTGAGAACTGTACTCTTATAGGGAGTTTTAAGCACGTCATCTACCCGTTCCTTAAGTGTAAGGTGTTACTTGGGCATATATGGCCGAGGAACAAGTCTGGAAATGTTTATGAACATTGATAAAGTGAGAGTGTCGTAAGCTGATCCGACCATCCGTGTCGCTTAACTAGTAGTGTCGGTTCGTCCGTGTGCGCATTCATGAGTTGCATTTGTCAGTTTTTTTTTTTTTTTCGAGTGGTAACTCGTAGCAAACCTAAATCCCAACATAGACCAATCCAACTGCTACTGCTTTTCACTTCAGAGATCATTTGTTATTTCCCTTTTTTTTTTTTTTCATGCGAATGATATATTCCAACTGAATTACCGCGGCGACCCTGGCTGGAGTGATAGCTAGCTAGGATACCCCGCGAGGACACGTGAGATCCTGTACAACAACTGCTGGTTTCTCCTTGCCAGAGTCTAGAGATCATTACTGCCGAAGGAGATCGCTGACAGATCTTGTGTTCCTTTGTTTCACTAACATATCTCGCGTAACTGATGGAAAAAAAAAAGAAATACAATTACACGCATGGCTTAACAAGGAACATTAATAGATTAACAGCACGTAGTGAAACGCTGAAAAAAAAAATACTGCAAGAACTAGAGTAACAACGAAAACAAGGCAGTTGAGTAAGCAAGGTGAGGAGGAACCCGCTGATGACAGTCTCCGGGGATGACCCACCGACGTCCGCGGCTCAGTATAGAGTAGCTTCCCATTCCCCGTTAGCGGTGCGGCCTGCACCGTCTCCCAGTGAAAGTGGATTCCAGCCATCTGTTGCTTGGGCCAACCTACAACACCGCACTCTGACAGAGAAACACCTTCAGAGGAAGAAACAGATGGGAACTAGATATGTTACACTCTGCCTCGCTTTCGTCCCTTCGTGCCTCGTCGTATTACAGTAGGGACTGGGAAGCCTCTCTCACCTGCACAGGTATATACAAACGAGATAGGAGTGACCTACTTCCTTCCCCTTCTTCCCGTCTTACTGTGTGCTTATGAAACTTGTCATATACTGAGCAAGAGCCAGGCGATCCTTGAACATCGCAACTGTACCAACCTATTTATGGCAGACTGTGTAGTGCTTCCTGACGCAGAGTTGGCGCCGTTGACGTCCCAGGTCCTAGGATGAGGGAAGACAGGGTCAGAGGATGCCACAGATGCCTCCAGTAGGACTTTCTACGAGGGCAAGGTCGTCATCAAGGCCACGCTTAATGGGTGTTGCCCATACAACGAGTCGACATTACTTAGAAAGGTCACGTGGAACTATCTTCAGCATATAAAGTTTGTTTGGTGATCTTACACTATCCTCGGAAAGAGATGTCGTAAGGAGGTATTAACACACAAAAGATGTTCAAGACTTGGGCCTTAGGAGTATAAAAGTCCCTCCCAGTACAGTTCAAATAGAATATCACCCTCTCTCACCCTCTCTCTCTCTCTCTCTCTCTCTCTCTCTCTCTCTCTCTCTCTCTCTCTCTCTCTCTCTCTCTCTCTCCACTCAGTAACTGACCTACTCACACGCACACAGACACACGCACACACGCGCGCATGTGTTTGCACCACAAGACTGCCAGTGCGGACTACTGTTTCGTCTTGTTCACAGTTGTGCTCACAGTTGTTGTTGAAAAGCTGTAGGCTTGAGAAAGAAAACTAGAAGGGCAAACCAAAATTATACTAAGTGTTCTCATGGGAAGTATACATTGGAGTTTCTCAGGAGTAAAGTTTACCACGTTAACATCAGCTGGTGTTTACATCAGTTTCCTTAAAGTAGCTGTGTCATGGATTTGTACGTTCCGGTATTTCTGACTAGGCAATGACTTTTACACTTGCGTTACATAAAGTCCTGTTATATTTACTTTCTCGAGCCATTTACTTTTATTGGAACTAAATCTTACAATATAAATTGAGATGGTTGGTTGGTTATGTGGGCTATCGAGTGCTCAACGTCGTTATAAAAATCAGCCTAAAAATCTTGAGCATCTTCAGTTATTCACGATAAGGCCATACGTGCTCTCAGCTGCTTACATAGCCACCAGTTTGATGCTGTGGTGGAAAATTTTGGCGTAAATGAGGAATGCAGTAACATAGAATTTGTTTCACGTAAATTGGTGAAATTTTCTTTAATCTCTTTCTCTTTACTCTTTTAAATTGTTCGGTGGGAAGTGCTCAAGATGAGTTCTGTTTGGGTACAACGGATGACTTACCTCTCGACTTTTTGAGAACTATCATCAGTGCGTAAGATTTTTTTTTTCCTTTTTTAAAACTATTATCAGTGAATTTGATTGTTTAGACGCCGTCTACAGCAGGTTATGTCGTGGACTCGTTTTCTTTGTGTTCAACTTTTTCGCTGCGTAGGTTGGCGGCAGAAAACAAAATTGGATGATCTTATTCTTACCGTCTTCCAATATGCTGTAGGTCTTTTTTTTTTTTGTCAGTTTATCGTTTATAAATGATGGGTTCTTTCTCCGAAATATTTTTTATGACCTAGATACTGCCTTTGATAATGATGTTTGTGTACAGGAAGATGAGGAAAATAATAAGTAAAGGGACGACGACCATCTTGGCCTGGAAATGTACTGATAGGGGTATTGCTGCCAGAAGATGGCAGGGTACGTAGTAGGTACTCTTGTCTCGGGTTATTTTCTGTGATGAATAATGTTTGACTTATATAACTTAGTTACTTATTTAATTCTATGTACTTTTTATCATTTCCAGAAAGAAAGTATCGTTTGAGTTTCACAATTTCACACTTGAATTATGGCAGAGACTTAAGTCGCTGGTAAAATCATTCGAAAAAAATGTGCTTAACTAGACAATCAAATCAGTCGAGAAAATGTGCTTGCTTAAGTTGACTATAAAATCAGTCGAGAAAATGTGCTTAAGTTAACTAGACTATAATCATATGTGAGTGAAGTTTCACTTGGGCCTTCCCCGACCTTCAGACAAGACCTTAAGAACATGGGAAGGAAATTTAAAGTCATTGGCAGATTACCAAATCCTCACACGTGAAAAATCACAGTTGTACCCTATAAAATTGTGACAGCACTGTTGAAGGCTAGTCCTTTCCATCAAGTGGAAAATCTTGGGTTAAGTCTTTGGGCAGGGATGTGAATGTTGCCGACTTACTGAACGTGACATTATCCTGGGCAGCATTCGCCAGCACGGCAGTAGAAGCTCTACTAGAGACGAGAAATAAAACTGGCAGGCAAGCACAGTGTGACGGGTGGTAGGACGAGAGGCATAAGCCATCATATAAGGAATCTTTACGGTCAGTTCACACCCTCCATCTGAAAGCAAAGTTTACGTTTATTCACAAGAAACTACTATATAGTTAATCTATATGTTTTTATTTCTAAGTCCCCTTGCTAGTGTTTGCACACCGGACCATTCTCGTTGTACTCACAGGGAGCAATACGGTTGAAATTACCTCCTGTGAGGACCAAGCAACCCATTTGCAGCTGGATGACTTGAGGTCGCTCCACCCTAGACTGGCGTGACTAGGATGGGATCCTGTATAATAATAGCTGAGCGTTTTACCTGTTTTGTTATTATACCATTGATGCCTAAGTTCCAAGATATTTGTCGGGAAAATACAAAATCCTACAGGTATATACTCGATGTGCTGTCACATTACCATGGTCATTAGTGTCATTTTACGGGAGAGAATCTGTTTATTTATGATTTATATTCATCAGATGTTGACAAGGTTTGCTTTCGGTTTGGTGAATGTTTATTAGTCATACGTCTGGCAAGTGGGAAACTGCACACAGGTAAGACCATTTTTTGTTGCAATGCGATTTCAGGTTGTCACTAATGTGTACTTAATTTGGTTGTAAGATGTATGGCAGTATGTAATGGCTAGTTTGTGTTAACCTATATACTCCTGATATTTTATATGTTGGACACGCCACCTCCGGGAGTTGTATTGGTAATATTTTTGAAAGTCTGCACGCGGCACTTGGGGTGTTAATTATTCAGATTTCACTTCTTGGCATCTTAGAGGGTATCTCCATACATCAGTCCATATATATATTTTTTTCCATTCGAGTAGTAACCATCACAATCCTGAAGCTTGTGGAATAATTACCTCGCGCGAGCCGTATTAAGACACCCAAATTATTACATGAACTCTACGCTTGATTCAGACAATTTAGAGAGTGTTAGTGGATCAAGGATTAAGTGGACGTAGTTTTCATCGAAATGTGGAAGAATGAATGCAGGAGTAAGGGTAAAGGTGATTCCTTCCCGGTCCTAGTGTGCATAGAGGTGTTGTCATGTCTACCATTATCTTCGTGGGCATGGACGAATGTTGCCAACTTATCCAAAACAGTTAATTTCTGATGAAGGTAATTAAAAATAACAGATATGTGTTCTCTTAACGAGAATTTCGAGGAGCTAGACTATTTCTTTTGAGTATTTTGACACTGAATTGATGGACATGATAATGATACAGTCTGCACTTGGGTTTTGTGAAGGAAACATGACCAACATTCCATGCGTCAGGCTGTCCCAGGTCACCGATCCTTCACAGAATGAAAATATGTTTTGTGATGTAGAGTGATTACATGCATGATATATAATATAACAGAAAAGAAACTGAAATCGAACGTTATTTGGAATTAGGTTCTCAGGATCCATGTTTGGAGGTGTATCATACGAAAAGCAGTTGCTGAAAACAGAAGACTGTAAACATATAAATATATGTTCATATAAAATATATATCCCGGTAGACAGGGGAGGAAGAATACTTCCCACGTATTCCCTGTGTGTCGTAGAAGACGACTGAAAGGGATGAGTGTGTGTGTGTGTGTGTGTGTGTGTTGGGGGTTGGGAGGGGGATGGAAATCCTCCCCTCCTGTTTTACTTTCCGTTAGAAGGAACAGAGAAGGGGGCCAAGTGAGGATTGCCCATCGGGCTTAGTCATCTTTTCATGACGCAGTCTCGCTAACGCTGGAACTGGCGAATATGTATGAAAAAAAAAAAAAAGATATGCCAAATACCGAAACATCAGTCATCTAATATAGGCGATATTCCATTATTGTGTAGAGGAATTACTTATAAGTGTGCTGAAACAACATTGGTGTAGCACATTAAGTGCATACCTATTGCATCTTATGGCGAAGGAGCATCGTACGTCTGGCAAAGTCGGCCTTGGCGACGGCCTTGACTTGCCTGAAGCTAATAATCTGTGAGCCTTGCCACACGTAAGTACTGATCTACTGTGTTGTCTTAAATGAAAAATAGAAACAGCTCTTTCATATGACGGGGAAAGATTTTTTTTTTTTTATCTAAAGTTCCGCAGCCTGTGGGTTGTGGGCTGAGGATGAACTACAGACATTGTTACCGGTGTAATTTCTTCGGAAATCCAGTTTTGATCTCAACAGGAACCAGTGCTGTACTCCAGTAGAATTCAGATAGATTTTAGAACACATTCTCATCAACCAAAGGACTGCATGGGTATTGAGCTGTGCAGCAGTAGTTCTATCGGTTTATTGTTGTGAATGTTGCAATACAAGGATACCTCGAGATGTTGCATTTTGCTCGGGAAAGTAACTGCGTTACAGTGATGGGGTTTCAATATGTCTGTTGTATAGTAACAGTATATATGTAGTTGAGTGCACACGCATAATCGGAAGACGCAATTATATTGTGAACGAGTTACTTGCAGACTCTGTGGTACAATGGTAGAAGTTTCAAGATAAAATGAAATACATTAGAGTGAACCTTCAGGGGCCGTCTCAACCAACCACACAGTATCACCCACACATTTGTACCTCAGAGCTGTAAGTATTAGTATGTTTGTCTCTATATAATGTAATGATTAATGTAAAACGCTGGCGCATCATCGCATTCAGTACATTGATTTTACTCTGAGGGACTCGTTTGGTTCTTAAGTAGATGCTATGGCTCCCAAGGCAATATATTTCTCGTTGCATCTTATCCTTTACGTTCAGATGTCCACATGTCTGTTTGCACAGGAAGTGGGGGTCTTACGTCCAAGGTTCTGACTCTGCAGTTGACAAGGAGTTCGTATTCAGTTGCCGCGCGCCAAGCAGGCTGGTTGTTGTTGCACTTTCTGGCCGTTTTGATTCCATATGCTAAAGTCAGCTGTTCCTAGCGAAACACGAAGGGGTGGCACTTTTGTTTCTACTAAAGCTTTAAAACCTACGAAAACATTCATTGCGAACTATATTGTGTTTATAAGATTGTGTCGCATTCAGTGTTATACTTGTTTTGGCACGGGAAGACTACGCTACTCGCTGAGAATTTATCCAGCCGAAACTGCCTTAATGGATTAACGGGTAACATATTTAGTATACGAAATGGGATCTAAAATTCGCAGGGATGGGAGCTGATGCCAAAAGGCGATTAATTGTAATCGTTTATAGAATAGGACTGTATTTTCTGTTTTGTGGGATCTCATTCTTATATATTTGGTATTTTAATGAACATTTCTGCGATGAAATTATGTAGCAACTACACTCTCACGGCTGATGCATGTGATTCACGCATCACTTGATAATGTACTCCTAGAACTCTCTCCTGTTTCACGTAGTCTTGTATGTATTCATTGTCGTAAAACATATCGAGCTTCTTTCTTGGACTCATTCGCTCATTTATTTGTAGACATATTCCTAGGCTTCAACTAGAGCGCAAACAGCAAAAATAATCAGTCAAACCCACTCTCGTACCGGAAATGACCCATCTTGTCGGTCCAATTTTCTTACATCACAGCTTCCAAGTCTTTCTTTTGCCATAACTTTCTACACCTTGTCCCAAGGCTAAACGCACTCCTGCTCTATTCCATTCCACCATAGTTTGGCTTTTTACCAAATGTCAATCACCTCACTTCCCCTTCCTAAGAATAGCTCATTTATTTGATTTATTCTTCTCCCGTTGCAGTCTGCATTGAGAATGAGAAGTTCATGAAGCCATTGGCCGGGACGCGGCTTTAGTTCCAAGGCCGCTTACCTTTGATGTGGTAGCACTGAGGTATCCATTCCAAATCCTCCAAGCAGGAAAGGGCGGGAGCAGGTAGTACCCCGGGACAGGCATTCCAGTCTAATGGGTTTTTCCGGTGTGTGTGTGTGTGTGTGTGTGTGTGTGTATATATATATATATATATATATATATATATATATATATATATATATATATATATATATATATATAGTTTGTTTAGCAGGTGCCTTAGAAATGTTCTGCCACAAGGTCATTGTTACCTACTGTGCTCAGTATTTTGCTTTTGTCACACTTGATAATGTAAAAACTTTTGACCATTAGAAGGAGGCCGGTGTTTGCAAGAGCCCACTCCTGGCAATCCTCTCCATGACCTTCCAGAGGCACCTAGTCAGAGCAGCAGGCTGGAACTAATTAAGATTCTTAATGCGACTGACCTTTGGTAAGGTATTGGTATGACATGAACCAAGTGGCTCGGCTGGAGGAACGTTTGACATGTCCAAAGTCTTTGTGTAATGCAAGTAGCCTGGGTCAGGCCAGCCACAGCGTAAAGTGGTAGTGGAGCGATGGGCTGGGGGACGATGCATTTACTAAAGATTCATGACCACAGTGAGGTCTTTCAGTATGTGAATTCGCGGTTGAAATAGAAAAAAAAAAATCCATCATATGTGACAGTCGTCTGGTGTTTGCCCGGCCGTCCAGTAGTTGTGTGCAGTAAGTTGACCTTTTGACGTTCAGGGTAAAGAAAAAAAGGTGTTCAGTTCGTGTCTTTCAGCAGTCTTGATGTTCATTTTAAGGATTCGTCTAACCTTAATATCTGGCCGAGACCCTTGTCTTTAGACAGCCTAACCCTCTCTTTCTTTTCTCCTGATTAGCAGTGTAGATGTCGTCTAAGGACCTGCGTGTTCCTCGCTAACTGTAGGTTGCTTGTCTGTAACACCTTAAGCATCTCCGAGTACTGAATTATTTCCGTCCCTCTCTTTGGTGTCTGTGTTTTACGAGCTATATATTTAAACTGGTTATCCCAGAGAAAGTCCCCGCTGTCTTCTTTCGTGAAATTGAATTATGGTGGGGGAAGGGGCTGAAACGCGGTCGCATGAATACGAAATCCATCCTGAGAGATGGCCAATGTGGAGGATGTGGTTGTGTGGTAGATGAAAGGAAAAGCCGACTGATTTTTTTTTTTTTTCTTATTCTAGCCCGTCTGATCGTCACTAGCAGTCGCATTGCCACACATCAGGGGAGCGGCTGGTCTGTATTAGATAATGTATAGGGTTAACAATTTGAGCCCTACTACCCCTCAGCTTTTGTACAGCCTAGTGAACCTATGTAAGGTGCACAGAACGGTGCGCAGAACCACTGGCTACACACATGATTTACATCCAAGCTTTTCTTCTGCTTTCCATATCGTGTCATCCAGTTTGTGATGCATTTTAGTAACTTAGGTGAGACATTATGACCTTCATCGGTTTGGATTATGTAATTCAGCTTCAGGAGGGAGGAGGGAGGGGTAGGGTTGACGTGGGATTCGTCACTTGTGTTCATATCAGTGCTGAAATGAAATATGTTGAGTACACCCTAGTCCTGGAAAGCTCGACTGCAGAAAACTGGAATCGCTGGATAAACATTTGTGAACGTGGCCGCTTTGATGAGGTTTAGTCTCCTTTGTCTTTTGGAGAGCTGCTGAGAACCTTCCTGGAGATGGTCCCTCCCGCTGGCCTCAGGAACTCCACTCAAGGGGTCCGATTTCGGCCAGTTCCTCCATGTCACTGCTGCTTATATATAGTGCTTGAAGGTTTGGAATTATTTGGTGATGTAGACGAAATTATCTTGGAAAAATACATCACCTTCCAGGCGATAATGTGTGGTCCAGAACAAGTACTCTGTTTCAACACTTAAGACCTCCTCTCATAAGGGTACTCTACTCTTGTATTTATACTGCTCGTCACCTATGTCTTAAGTACATTCTTACATAACCCTGAGAAAGAACGGCCAGAGCATATCAAGGGGAGGCCTTTTAGGAGTTTGCGTCTCCATGTAGCACATCCGGCTCTTATAGTCCTGGAAAATTAAGGTCTAAGAGATGGTACATTGCATCGATTTTACAGTCACCATATGGACAAGATGCTTCTAGTTCTGACGTAGGTGGAAGTTGATTAGAATAGTGAGTTGTCTAGATATTGCCTCCAGTTGCCAGCAACAAGCAACTTTGCACCTGTGAAAAAAAACAGCATCAGGTTTTAAAGATCTTTAACCTGTCCGTCCCCACTAAATCGTCTTGGTTATTTCGGTGACAACTTCAGATTATCATTGATCAAGCGGTTGTCCAACAGAAGGGAACTAGTGTCTCACATAGGGACCTAATGCCATTGAGGGACCTCTTGCTTCATTAGGCTGGTTGGTGGTTTGGGCTTTAAGCCCACAAACTGCCAGGATTATTTAAGTTGTCAGCTTCAGACTGCATATACTAAATGAAAAATCCTTCTTAGCAACTTCTTCAGGTGTTAAGGATAGTTCTAAGACCACATACGCTCTCATTATATAGAATGTGGCCCATGCTACATATGGTAACCTGGTGTATTATTACTATTGTTTTTGCTCCCGGGAGTTGGCTGCTAGTGTTCCCATCACCACTAGCTAGATCACGGAAATACACAGTACTGGGCAAGTCGCTCCGCCGCATGATTACTGTGTGGCCGTTGGTATTTCAAGGATGGGCCGTTTTCCTAACTTTCTTTCCCGACATCTTGAGGCTTTGGAACTCTACAGTCTCATGTGATTCCCATTAACTTTACGTATCACTTTTTAAAAGACAAGTTTTTCACATTTTCCAAAATTCGTAAACACTTTCCCTCGTTTCTTCTTTTCCCGTTTCATTAACCTCTTTATATATCAGTTAAGGCGTGGCCTAGATATGGGCTTCTGTCCTTGACTGGAGCCTAAAACAAAAATATAAAAAAACAGGGACCTGTTTCTTCACGCACATATATCTTTTTCACTCCATCTTTCCACATCCAATTTGCTCTCCCGCTTCTCGTTACCTCCACCACTGACACATAAATCCTCTTCGTCAATCTTACCTCACTCATTCTCTCCATGTTACCAGATCATTTCAGTACACGCTCTTCTGCTCTCTCAACCACACTCTTTTTATTACCACACATTTCTCTTATCCTTTCCTTACTTACTCGATCAAACCACCTCACACCATATATTGTCCTCAAGCATTTAATTTCCAACACATCCACCCTCCTTCGCACGACCCTATCTATTTAGCCCATGCCTCGCAACCATATAACATTGTTGGAACCACTATTCCTTCAAACATACCTATTTTTGCTCTCCGAGATAACATTCTCGCCTTCCACACATTCTTCAACGTTCCCAGAACCTTCGCCCCCTCCTCCACCCTGTGACTCACTTCCGATTCCATGCTTCCATCCGCTGCTAAATCCACTCCCAGATATCTGAGATACTGCCTCCAGTTTTTCTCCATTCAAACTTACCCCCCAATTAACTTGTCCCTCAACCCTACTGAACCTAATAACATTGCTCTTATTCACATTTACTCTCAGCTTTCTTCTTTCACACACTTTACCAAACTCATTCACCAACTTCTGCAGTTTCTCACCAGAATCCGGAACCAGCGCTGTATCATCAGCGAACAACTGACTCACTTCCCAAACCTTCTCATCCAGAACAGACTGCATACTTGCCCCTCTCTCCAAAACTCTTGCATTCACCTCCCTAACCACCCCATCCATAAACAAATTAAACAACTATGGAGACATTACGCCCCTCTGCCGCAAACCGACATTCACTGGGAACCAATCACTTCCCTCTTTTCCTACTCGTACACATGCCTTACATCCTTGGTAAAATCCTTTCACTGCTTCTAGCAACTTACCTCCAACACCATATACTCTTAATACCCGAAGACGGGCATGAACTGAAGTAAAAAACTCATCGCTGCCAGATACACTTTGCATATCGTCGGTGATCATATATTTTGAATTCGTAAAAGCAAAGACCTTGTCCAGGACGTACCAACATTACCTAGCCACTTGTACAAAGGTACGGGTTCTGTTAGGGGTTGACAGAGGACTAATATGGCTTCGTTTCGGGTCTTGATCGATACTTCCCCGTGTGATCTAATGAAGGGCAGTCCAGTATGGGTGGAGGTACACCTCGAGGACGGGTCATGAGGGATCTGTAACAGAACCATTGAAAATAAACATATGAACATGTTTCGCTACTTGACATGTGGAAAATTATGTGCTCTTGCTTTCGCCATTTTATTCTGGGTTATTCACCCCACACCCTCGTCATTTCATTAGATTTTATCCTAAGGCTCATATGAGTGTTTGAACGTATCTCCACCTAACGTTCCTAACCTATATAACAGCCAAATGTAACCAAAGTGGATCATGCTATGATGAGGCTGAGTAGCAGAGTGAGGGTTGGAGATGGAGTCACACGTAATATGAGACGCATGTCGTCAATCGTGTCACATCCAGCAAGTGTTGTTTACACTGGAAGGCAGATGGTAACTTCCTCTGGTAGGAGGAATTCTGTTGACTTGAAGGATTGATCAGATCAGTTCGCCATACTGCCTCGTACTGGTTGCATTCCCTCTGTTGCTGCAGAGATCAATAAAGTCCTTTGATCCATACTTCCGGTGTGTGCACGCGGCTGGGATGACCGCTGAATGACCTCGGTATGGCAACAGCGAGGTTAGCTCGTCCTCGAGACCTTTTCGTTTACTGAGTTATCTTTCCCGCTGACCTTTATCCTGTCATTAGCCATTACGCCACGAAAGTACGACGTCCTCTGAACGTGATGGCGCGGCCTTTGACCTGCTCCTTCAGGGTCAACTCAAAGACCACGCTTATGTTCAAGGGTAGCTTGGTCGCTCTTAAGGATCTTACTGTTGTGCTTGAGTAGGTTCCCAGTGCTCCTCCGAGTTGCTGGTGCCATACATTCCCCACGTTCGAGCGGCTTAACCAATGTGTTTATACGGCTACCAACCGCACGTGAGCGGATGTCCTTCCCTTACAATGGCAGCTGCTGCCTCAACAATACATTTTTTTTCCCTCTTTGTACGCGTTCGGATACTACTCTTGCACCATTTATTGTGAGTTTATTGTGTTAAAAAGAGTTATGAATATGATTTGTTTCTTGAAACTTTATATGTAGGAACACTGGTAACATATTGGACAAAAAATTAGTCCTCCAGTGTATCCTGGTTGCTTATGAGGAAACTGGCTTTAAGTGGTGTCTGGCCCCGACTCCCGAGTACAGTAATGGCTTTCATTATTAGTTTCAAGTTATATAGTTTTCCACGAGACCGTGTTCCGTGGTGGGGTCTGGTGGTGGAGCAGGAGTGTGTGGAGAACCTGTGTTTGCCTTCGTGGACTGACCGACATTAATTACTCTAATCTACGCTTCGTGTCGCACTTCGCGTCAGTTGCCACAGAAGTGTCATTGGCAGCAGTAGTTCCGCCCGGAACAGTTGAGACTCTGTGTCGTACGTTAACACGGGATGAAACTGTTCTTAGTAGTTTTGATGTATAGAGATATACAAACGATCCACCACAGAAATGACGGTCCTCTTTCACACCCAAGGCACCCGGAGGGTAGCACAGGCGCGGGACCTGAGCTCAGGAGCTGCTTGGGGAAGGTGTGAACCGTAGCTTGTGATTACGTGCATGAGGTACCCGGAAGGATGAGTGGAGGTCCCTGGGACTGGGACAGGTCCCCTAGGACCGCGCCCTCGGGGAAAAGGGGGAGCCTCCCCCAAATACAAGTTGAGTATTTACACGGGACGAGAGCCTGGCACTCGCACCATTTTTGCAAGCATTGTCATTCTCAGACGCCACTTACATTCTGTAGTTTATGTTGGACATTTTCTTTTATTATTCATGTCAGCCATAAACGTAAACAATCAAGGAAAAGAAAGTCAACAGACTTCCTATAGCTTTGTTCTCACGCAGCTTGTTTACTTGTGGTCAGGGGAGGACTGAGGACTTGAGTGGCCCGGGGAAAACTGCTCAGGGGGACGCCTCCCCTCCTTCCCGCGGGGCACAGGGAGGACCTGCAACCTCTGCTATAGCCGCCTGTGGGCTCCTAGCGGCCATGCTTCTTGGTCATGCGTGCTGGTCACTACTCACCTCTCGTGCATTGCTAACACTGATATAGCATATCACAAGACCCTTTATGTCCAAGATATATTCATAAAACAAACACGTAAGTATTTACCCTAACAGTTGTGATCTACTTGCCACATAAAGACATTACCGCGCTTCTTGACCTGTGGTCTCTCCCGATGGACACACACACACACGAGCATAAGGTTTATATTTATTATTTATTCATGTATTTTGCCTTGTCGCTGTCTCCCGCGTTAGCGAGTTAGCGCAATGAAACAGACGAAAGAATGGCCCAACCCACCCACATACACATGTATATACATACACGCACATATACATACCTATACATCTCAACGTATACATATATATATACACACACAGACATATGCATGTACATAATTCATACTGTCTCCCCTTAATCATACCCATCGCCACCCCGCCACACATGAAATAACAACCCCCTCACCCTGCACGCGCGCGAGGTAGCGCTAGGAAAAGACAACAAAGGCCACATTCGTTCACACTCAGTTTCTAGCTGTCATGTAATAATGCACCGAAACCACAGCTCCCTTTCCACATCCAGGCCCCACAGAACTTTCCATGGTTTACCCTAGACGCTTCACATGCCCTGGTTCAATCCATTGACAGGACGTCGACCCCGGTATACCACATCGTGTATATATGTATATATATATATATATATATATATATATATATATATATATATATATATATATATATATCCCTGGGGATAGGGGAGAAAGAATACTTCCCACATATTCCCTGCGTGTCGTAGAAGGCGACTAAAAGGGAAGGGAGCGGGGGGCTGGAAATCCTCCCCTCTCGGTTTTTTTTTTTTTTAATTTTCCAAAAGAAGGAACAGAGAAGAGGTCCAGGTGAGGATATTCCCTCAAAGGCCCAGTCCTCTGTTCTTAACGCTACCTCGCTATCGCGGGAAATAGCGAATAGTATGAAAAAAAAAAAAAAAAAAATATATATATATATATATATATATATATTTATATATATATATATATATATATATATATATATATATATATATATATATATATATATAGGCATTACCACGATTCACCTGCAAGTGGTGAAGTCACCTTCAGAGAACTTGTATCACCGTCAGTGGGCGATAAGGAGTACACTTCCCACCTCCTGAATGAGTCCCGTAAAGAGGTTTTAGATTATATATATATATATATATATATATATATATATATATATATATATATATATATATATATATATATATATATATATATATATACACTTGCATATTTAGATGCAAGATAGTGAATAACCATAGGGCGTTCGATTGAAGATTAGTTTCTGTGGTAAGCCATAATAATAGCACTGGGATCCCGGTCATTTCACTCGGATTTCATAAATATTTCAAAAATAGACATTTTCGGCGGTTGGTGTCCGGCGTGAGCTAGGCTCCGGAAACGTTGCGCATGTTGGGCCACCTGGGGTCCTTCCTCGAGCCCCTGGTTGTCCTTATTCATCGTCAGGTTGGTCATCTTAGGTTAAGGTTGAACACTGCCTTACCGTCTCCTTGTGAGAAAGCCAAGGACGGAAGTCACTAAAGCTGACGGTAGTGGGAGGTAAGGCAGGCCACTCGTGGAGACCGGAAGTTAAATCATTTCAAGGCGACATGATCACGTCAGAATTATGTATGTAACCTGACACAGTTGGTTAGATTTGGTTCAATTCTGTCGAGTATATATATGTTTTTTTTTTTTTTTTTATGTCACTAGAACATATATTTAACGTCATGGGAAAGTGTACCAGGCTTAAAACAAGTCTAACTTAACCTAACTTTTAAGCCTAATAGTCTGAAGTGATGGTAAATGTTACTGTTGCTTAGGCTATTTCTATGCGACATTCTCTGGAGAGGAAACGCTTCGGATAGTACTGACTAATCAGTCAGTCTAGGGATGAAAATGCTACTCTTGTTCAGTAATTGCATAAAAAAGCATTCGTACGTTGGACGCTCCAGTCACGGACATAATTGTTGTGATAGCGGTATTTTCCAGTGTATGTATAGGGTTTGGCCTAACTTCTGTATGCTATCCACATGCACACTGTTTCATAACTCAATGTATTCCCTTCATTCACAACTCTCGTACCATAGAAGCGCTTATGTGTCTTTCTTAATTAATTTCTTTAATTTAATGATATAACCTTTGGTTGTTTTATGTCTACATCTTTCGAATCGTTCAGTATCGTCTTCTTTGAGCTCATTTGAAAACTTAAAGCTTGTGATCAGGTCACCACTCGCTGCTTTCTCTTTTGTGATAGGCAAATGTATCTAGCCTTACTTCATAAGTAATTAACATTTCTGTTACGAGGAGAGTTTTACACTCGTGTTTCCCAGTCTGTTAACCTTGTACATATAAAAAGGAATTCAAACAGATAGTTCAAAGAGAATAACCTGCAAATTGTCAATGTGGCAAGGAGGTGCAAGTACTGTAAGTCGTGGACTTGAAGCGAATTAGTTAATCACATCTAAAACGTATCTGTAGTTCTGCTTTCAACCACCCTGATTGGTAGATCATTCCATGTGTAAAATGATCCTGTTGAGGAATGAGTACTTCGCCTCATTCGAGGTAACAAGTTTACCCACGAATTTTCATCCATTAGTGTGAGTAAAATAAGATGAATCAAGTCTTAAGTAACTTGGTAGATCAAGATTATCAAAGCCTATGATAACTATGAATGCTTGTGTAAGATCTTCTCTGAACCTTCTCTCATCTAAGCTAAATAGAATCAAGTCGTTTAATCTGCTCTCGTGAGATTTGTTTCTCAGCCTGGGAATCGTGTGCGTGGCTCGACGCTGTACACTATCCATTCTCTCTTGTCTTTCTTAAGGTATGGCTACCAAAACTGCACGCAGTATTCCGGCTGGGATACAAACCAGTGAATTGTAAAGAGTTAGGATGATTTCCCTGGACTTCAATTCGAAGGACGAACCTGTAAATCCAAGATTTGGGTTCGCTCTTTTCACTGCTTCTGTGCACCGCTTAATTGGTTTTAGGTCACCAGAGATTATTACGGCCAGGTTATTTTCTTCATTTACCTTTTACAGTTGAACAGAGTTTAAACTTAGATTGCCTTTTCGCTTTTCCTACCGATATGCAAAATTATGTCACTAATGAGCCCTGTCCTTCAGTTTGTCTAATTATTATGTCATTTTGAAGGTGTAGACGTTCCAGTTCGTTTGCAGATTCATTTGCCAGGTTTATATCATCAGCACATTTTGATATCTTGCAATGCAGCCCATTATCAGTATCACTGATATATATATATATAGGGGAAAAAGAATACTTCCACGTATTCCCTGCGTGTCGTAGAAGGCGACTAAAAGGGGAGGGAGCGGGGGGCTGGAAATTCTTCCCTCTCGGTTTTTTTTTTTTTTTTTAATTTTCCAAAAGAAGGAACAGAGAAGGGGGCCAGGTGAGGATATTCCCTCAAAGGTCCAGTCCTCTGTTCTTAACGCTACCTCGCTGATGCGGGAAATGGCGAATAGTATGAAAAAAAAAAATATATATCCCTGGGGATAGGGGAGAAAGAATACTTCCCACGTATTCCCTGCGTGTCGTAGGAGGCGACTAAAAGGGAAGGGAGCGGGGGGCTGGAAATCCTCCCCTTTCATTTTTTTCTTAATTTTCCAAAGGAAGGAACAGAGAAGGGGGCCAGGTGAGGATATTCCCTCAAAGGCCCAGTCCTGTTCTTAACGCTACCTCGCTAATGCGGGAAATGGCGAATAGTATAAAAAAAAGTATATATATATATATATATATATATATATATATATATATATATATATATATATATATATATATATTGTTACGAATTCAACACTTATTCAGGCAAGGTCGCCAGTAACATACGTTACAAATACTACTGTTCCTTGTCTTGCAAGGACGTTATAGATTTGTCAAGTTGCACAACTCAGGATAACACAATAATAAAGTTATGGGATTGAATTAAAGACCAGCATTACACTAAATCTACTTATAATGAAAGAATTCAAGTGTACAAAGATAGGCACATAAATCAAGCATGAAACATTACGTTAACACTGAACATTAGAGTTAACATTGAACATAAGATAACATTTGTACATGACTTAACATTCCAGATAAGATTTCAAGCCAGGAGTTCTCTTTCCTCTATGGCAGTTCTTCGATAACATTACACTGATAATTATAACGGGCTTACAGCACAACACTTGGGTAATGGGCTTATTACACAGCAGGGCTTACAGGCTTACAACACAGCAGGACTTACAGCAGGGGTGGACCACTTACCTCGCTGGGCTAGAAAGAGAGAGACTCAGCGGGTGTCATGGGTATATAAGCGTTCCCTGCTAGCTATACAACCTTACATTTTGATTGGCTATGAGCTTCAGTTACATTCTGATTGGTTGGAGGAACAGTTACACAACCTGCGTAGATCACCCTCCCTCTGGTAAGCCTGCAGCGACATGTCCAGTACGGTGGCGAAATATTCCGCAGCTGATGACAACTTACTCCCCCCCCCCTCTCGGAGAAGGGTCGGGGTGCTCAAGGACAAATGACCATCTGGTTTCAAAATAAAATTAAAATTAAAGTATTACGCCTAATGCTTGGTGTGAACTGACGCTCGGAGGACGTCTCAGAGGGAGGCCTTAATCCTCGTCCTGATAAGAAATATCAATACCATATGGACACACACACGTTATATACGGAACATGTGAGCACAAGCACACGTGTTCCGTAACACCCCCCTCCTTAAAGGAGAAAATTCCTGGAAGAGGAATTTTCTTAAGAGCGGGATAAACAATCAGCTAACACAATCTGTTAACACATAAGATGTGCTGAAAATAATGTAACGTAAAAATTGTACATAACAAGGCCCATCTATTTAATATTGACTCCGTTCCCATAACTTGTGAACATTTTGAAAGGTGTGGTAGTCAGTACACTCTGATTGGCTGAAGAACAAAAAATATACAGTGTTATAATACAAATAGGAAAACAAAGGTTACTTCTATGATTGCTTGAATAACACATAAACAAAGTGCTACAATACAAATAGCAAAACAAAAGTTCCCTCTTCTTGGTGGGGGCTATATGTTTAGGCTCAACCTTCTTTCTTGTCCTCCTGCATGGGGACCTTACCAGCCTGTACAACACTGGCGCCATTCACAGTTAATCTGGTTGGAGCCTGCAAAATAAAACAGTCAAAAAAAAGTAGTGTTCCCAACTGATGAGAGAGGCTGTCTAACACTGCTCATTTCAAACATATCTAACATTTATCAACAGATTTATGAGAGGGGGTTGTAACTGCGAGAAAAGTTTCTAATACACTCTGTAATACCCAACTGTACCCACAAACGTCTCGGTTCTCTCCGAGATCGGGGGGGAACTCATTACGGGCTAATACTTGGACCTTTACGGTCGGTGGAAGACGGGGACTGACAAACCTCTGGCAAAACTCTGGGTACGTCGACAGGAGGGCAAACCTTTCTACCCGTCACTTCCCAGGCAGGTGCTAAAGCGTCTCCGTCTCCCCGGGTCTCCGAGGCCTTCACAGCTACGTCGTCAACTTCGTCACACACGGCTACCGCTGGACGTTGGATGATGCAGACTGATACCGTCGGTTCATAGGGACCCTGAAAACGGGCAGCCAAGGGTTGACCTGGCTGCTGTAGAAGCCACACCTCGTCGCCTGTCTCTACACTTCTAAATCGAGACCGTCTGTCACGCCACCTCGTCCTTCATCCACGACTCTCTTAAATGGGCTCGAGACAAATCCTCAATTCCTCTATCACAACGGAGGCTACACCAGGAGAGAGGGTATCACACAGCTCCTCGCTGGTCTCACTCTCAAGAAGAGTGTAACAGTGGTCAGAGGAGGTCATTAGCAATGGGCTCACAATGTCAATTAACTCGGTCAAACCGACCTTTTAAATGGGGGAGTAGGAACTCGCCTGTCTCTACGCTTCTGAATCGAGACAGTCTGAGTAGGCTTCCCTTCGCCTTCCCCATTACATGACACTGAACACCACTTCCTCAGGTCTCACCCTCAGGGAGAGTCTTCACTCCCTGCGTTTCAACGGCTATGTCCTTAGGCACACGGCCTGCCGTGCCAGTTGTCATGGACCTGGCACCATCGTGGTTGTAGACAATATCTGGTACCTCTTCGTCAAGCTGCACCGCCTCCGTGGACTTTACCGGGCCCGTAGGCAACACCGGCATTGGGTTCATCTTCCCACCCGCTAGGTCACTGCCTAACACGAAGTCCACGTCTAAGACAGGAACTTATCTACAATCCCTACAAGATCATGGCCCGTGAAGAAATCTATTTCTGCCCTCACATTGACTAGTGGAGCTTCCTTGGGACCAGACAGTCTGTCTAGCAAGACTCGGTCTCCAGACTCTTCTCGCGGCACCAAGCCATCCAACATTAGGGACTGTAGCGCACCAGACTCCCGTAATACGGTCACTTTTCGTCGTACACCACATCTACTAACATAGCCCTTAGACAGGAATGCATTGTAGTTCCCACATAACAGATCCTATAATAAGGACAGATTAATCAGCAGTCTCGCAACCCCTCACTCTCCTAAGAGCAGAAACAGCCTCACCTACTTCACTAAATTGGCCCTAAAATTAAGAAGAGACCCAATGGCCTACAATTATATTAAAAAAAAAAAAGGTAGAGTCTCTGGACTCCTTCTCTCGAGCCCAGCAATCCCTCACCTGGTGCCCAGCCTTGCCACAACAAAAACAACTCTTAACTCTGTTGGAGTATTTCCCCTTACTTTCATGAGTTACCGGCAAGGTAGCAGATTCAGGTGGGATTACATAATCAGTGGTCCTCCCTCTGCTGTCGTAGCCCTTTAAATGCCTGCCCGCGTCAAGTTCACTGAACTTCGGTACGAGATGTAAGTTACCCAACTGGGACGACACCGGTCCTGATGGTGAAGCGTTAAGTCTAAGTTTTTCACGTTCGAGAGCTAACCTAGCTTGTTCAGTCTTCTTCTTCTGCACTTGTAACTGTGCTTGTGCATTGACCTTAGCTATCTCTAGCTGCTTTCGCCAATAATTGAGATCAATATTAATATCACTAGGGATATGGGGAAGGATCGAGACTTTGGCCGATGTTAATGATTGAACGGTATTGTCACCACTGATCAACGACATGATTAATGAATCGAGGAAAGAGATTCCGTTAAGGCAAGAAATATCCTGGCAAGGTCGCCAATTTATATGTTACGAATTCAACACTTATTCAGGCAAGGTCGCCAGTAACATACGTTACAAATACTACTGTTCCTTGTCTTGCAAGGACGTTATAGATTTGTCAAGTTGCACAACTCAGGATAACACAATAATAAAGTTATGGGATTGAATTAAAGACCAGCATTACACTAAATCTACTTATAATGAAAGAATTCAAGTGTACAAAGATAGGCACATAAATCAAGCATGAAACATTACGTTAACACTGAACATTAGAGTTAACATTGAACATAAGATAACATTTGTACATGACTTAACATTCCAGATAAGATTTCAAGCCAGGAGTTCTCTTTCCTCTATGGCAGTTCTTCGATAACATTACACTGATAATTATAACGGGCTTACAGCACAACACTTGGGTAATGGGCTTATTACACAGCAGGGCTTACAGGCTTACAACACAGCAGGACTTACAGCAGGGGTGGACCACTTACCTCGCTGGGCTAGAAAGAGAGAGACTCAGCGGGTGTCATGGGTATATAAGCGTTCCCTGCTAGCTATACAACCTTACATTTTGATTGGCTATGAGCTTCAGTTACATTCTGATTGGTTGGAGGAACAGTTACACAACCTGCGTAGATCACCCTCCCTCTGGTAAGCCTGCAGCGACATGTCCAGTACGGTGGCGAAATATTCCGCAGCTGATGACAACTTACTCCCCCCCCCCCCCCTCTCGGAGAAGGGTCGGGGTGCTCAAGGACAAATGACCATCTGGTTTCAAAATAAAATTAAAATTAAAGTATTACGCCTAATGCTTGGTGTGAACTGACGCTCGGAGGACGTCTCAGAGGGAGGCCTTAATCCTCGTCCTGATAAGAAATATCAATACCATATGGACACACACACGTTATATACGGAACATGTGAGCACAAGCACACGTGTTCCGTAACAATATATATATATATATATGTGTGTGTGTGTGTGTGTGTGTGTGTGTGAGGAAGAGACACGGTCTCAAGACTGAACCTTCTTGCACTCCACTTGTTACGTCTTGACCATTCTGAAACTGGACCATTACTGACGACTGTGTTTACAGCCAGTCAGTTCAGTTCCCTGTCCACCGAGGTAAAGGTCCATCAAGTTCATGTGACTTAATTTTTGTTGATAATATTTGAGACGAAACTTTATCAAATGCTTTTTGAAAATCTAGATAGTGACATCACTTGCTTTATTTTCGTCATACATTTTGGTTATTTCTTAAAAGAAATCGAGCAGATTTGTCAAACATGCTGGGAATCCTTTATTAAGTGGTGATCCTCTTAATGGTTTACAATTCTGTCTCGACCGATGGTTTCCATTATGAGTTCGCAAACTATGTACAGATTTTAAGTTAACTGGACGATAATTTCCGGGCAGTTACTTATTACTTTTTAATATGAGTGTTACATTAGCAGTATTGCATTTCTATGGAACATTTCCCATAGCAAGGGCAGTCCAGGGCTTATTTTTTTTCTTTGCTTCTTTCATTATTATCGGATATAACTCGTCAGGACCTCTGATCTGTCGTTTTATTAATTCTAACTCCGTGTATTCCTGATAGTATGTCTTCAGCTTTTATGTAAGTTTGTTATGGAGCGTTCTTCTCTCTTACCAATGAAACTGGGTTTGGGCCATGGGTTATTTCTTCGATCGTAAATACAGATGCAAAAAAAGGTCATTTAAGATTTTTGCCATGGCTTGGGTGTCTTGAACCAATTCACCGTTTTCCGTAATTAGTGGACCAAGTGACTGGGTAATGACTAATGCTTCTAATATAACTTTGAAAGAAGTATTTTCTTTTTTTTTTCAGTAGTATGCCCTTCATATTAACGTTTGCTACCTTTCTGCGCAGATTTACATAACTTGATCAAGTTGGTTATTGTTCTTATTGAGTTTCTTATGAGCCACTTTCTCAGACAATAGGCAGGTTTGTTTTTTTCATCTCACAGTTCCACCCCCCCTTGCCTTTGTATTAATATTACACCGTCTACGACGTAATGACACGTCTGTTCCCGCCACCGCTGTGAAGGCTTTTCTGTTGTTACGAGCTACGTTCGTGTATTTTCATTGACTATACCATCCCAGGTTTGCCTGTCAAGGGTATACGATGATAATTAAGATTTGCTTCCTTTTTTTTTTCTCGCGTCTGTCATGTTGACCAACAGTACGTGCAGTGTTGAAAGCGACGTCAAAAATGATTTGTCGGTGATCGCTTGTACCCCAGTTTTATCTAAGCTCAGCATTATTAACGAGATCCTCATCTGTAGTTAGAACTAAATGTGATACGTTCTCTTCGCGAGGACATATCTCGACTAATTGGATTTAGGTCACTATCAAGCAAATTGACGTAGAGTCCACACCCGAAGTTACTCTGAAAGGGGAATCTCACCATTGACACACCGGTATTGCTAAAACCTCCTACTGTGTTAGAACTTTTTTCGTAAAAAGTTTTTGTTAACTGATCATAAAGTCTTTCGTCTACCTCTGGTGTTTGTGCCGGGGGCTTATAAACATCCTACCGTTATTTTCTTAGGAAGTTTAGTTTCCGCAGAAGTCGACATTCTTTACGTCAGAAATATATATATATATATATATATATATATATATATATATATATATATATATATATATATATATCCCTCTTCTCCTCGTTCCCTCCACCTCCGACACATATATCCTCTTGGTCAATCTCTCCTCACTCATTCTCTCCATGTGCCCAAACCATTTCAAAACACCCTCTTCTGCTCTTTCAACCACGCTCTTTTTATTTCCACACATCTCTCTTACCCTTACGTTACTTACTCGATCAAACCACCTCACACCACACATTGTCCTCAAACATCTCATTTCCAGCACATCCATCCTCCTGCGCACATCTCTATCCATAGCCCACGCCTCGCAACCATACAACATTGTTGGAACCACTATTCCCTCAAACATACCCATTTTTGCTTTCCGAGATAATGTTCTCGACTTCCACACATTTTTCAAGGCTCCCAAAATTTTCGCCCCCTCCCCCACCCTATGATCCACTTCCGCTTCCATGGTTCCATCCGCTGACAGATCCACTCCCAGATATCTAAAACACTTCACTTCCTCCAGTTTTTCTCCATTCAAACTCACCTCCCAATTGACTATATACTCTAACAAAGTGCATATGAACGCGCACCTTCATATAACATTATATATATATATATATATATATATATATATATATATATATATATATATATATATATTTTTTTTTTTTTTTTTTTTTTTTCTTTTCTTTCAAACTATTCGCCATTTCCCGCATTAGCGAGGTAGCGTTAAGAACAGTGGACTGGGCCTTTGAGGGAATACCCTCACCTGGCCCAATTCTCTGTTCCTTCTTTTGGAAAATTAAAAAAAAAACGAGAGGGGAGGATTTCCAGCCCCCCGCTCCCTCCCCTTTTAGTCGCCTTCTACGACACGCAGGGAAATACGTGGGAAGTATTCTTTCTCCCCTATCCCCAGGGAATATATATATATATATATATATATATATATATATATATATATATATATATATATATATATATATATATATATATTACTACGGGATTTGAATCATCTTTTACAAAGAGCAAGACACCACCGCCTGCTTTATTACCCCCCGTACCTTTATTCAACAAGGTGCACACATGGAATTGTGTATTCGGCGAGGAAATTTCTTTGGTTGATATCCAAACAAGATTCGGAAATGGCAATCATATCATAATTTCCTTCTAACGCTGTTGTCTCTGAATCTGACATGTTATTCCGTAGACTCTTGAGGGTTCACGTATTTTTAGATGAACCGGAGACCTCTTTCGAAAGAGGTGTCTGCTTCATCAAAAAGTAGGGTACTTACGGAAGGGAATGGGTCTGCTCCACACGGGCTGCGTTTTTCTTTTTACCAAAACATGTGCTCTCTCTCTCTCTCTCTCTCTCTCTCTCTCTCTCTCTCTCTCTCTCTCTCTCTCTCTCTCTGGTAATACAGTTGACAGTTTATGGACCAGCCCCTAAGGGAGGACAAACACCTAGGTTGGGTGTGTAACCGACTTCCCCTCCCCCCCGACTCGAACCTTTGAGGGTCCAAATCCTGTCTGGACAATACTAACTCATGGTCAGCAGCGCTTACCTCCACACTGCACAGACCCCGTGTGTGTGTGTGTGTGTGTGTGTGTCTGTTTGTGGGTGTTTTATTTTTGTTCCATTTTGAAGATTTACACTTGCGAAAAATTTGTATTCAACATATAATGTGTTCAAGCATACTTATACATAATACAGATCCGTTGATACAAAATGTAGATAGTGTAGATAAAGTGATGTGTGCTGACCATTAACCGTTAGCAGGAGTAAGACAGGCCTACATATGTATGCACCCAAGCAAGGGTCATACCGTTGTTGTGCATGCACACTGGCTGAATCTAGTTTTGTTTTGTTTTTTTTCTTCAAATCAGATCCTTTGGAAACCTTGGAAATCACACTTCTAAACACCGTCCGTGTCGACCCAGTTTTGTTTTCCACATCATGCTTGCTAAGTGCAAATGTGGATATAAAGCGTCAACTTTGGTCTTATTACCTGACAGTTTACGAAAGCAGGCAAACTCCAGCCACAAAGCCAAATTAGTGTTTTGCTGACTTGAATGTGTTTACGGAGCTGTCGGCTTACGAACGTATCTGTGCTGTCGACTTAAACTGTGCGAAGTATGTTCTTTGAATCATCCCCCAGCTGCCATGATGAAGCGTAGCGGGTGGGAGCAATTATGCGAACTAGGCTACTCTGGATAGGCTGTCTCTCGTCCGATACTCACTGCTCTACAACTGTCACCTCAGATTTGCGTCTGGTGGACGGCTTGTGAAGGTCTTGGAGTTGAAAATCTTAATATTTGTGTAACATCTTGTGACCGATCACATCTCACTGCCACGGCATGGCACAAATGCCAGGTTCAAAGTCGTTCCTGCCTGAACACCTCTGTACCGGCTTATTGTTCCCAAATGTCATTGGCGACAGGATCTTGGGCAATATATATATATATATATATATATATATATATATATATATATATATATATATATATATAAAAGCAAAAATGGGTATGTTTGAAGGAATAGTAGTTCCAACAGTATTATATGGTTACGAGGCGTAGGCTATAGATCAGGTTGTGCGGAGGAGGGTGGATGTTTTGGAAACGAATTGTTTGAGGACAGTATGTGGTGTGAGGTGGTTTGATCGGATAGGTAATGACAGGGTAAGAAAGATGTGTGGTAACCAAAAGAGTGTGATTGAGAGAGCAGAAGAGGGTGTGTTGAAATGATTTGGACATCTGGAGAGAATGAGTGAGGAAAGGTTGACAAAAAAGGATATATGTGTCAGAGGTGGAGGGAACTAGGAGAAGTGGGACATCAGATTGGAGGTGGAAGGATGGAGTGAAAAAGATTTTGAGTGATGAGGGCCTGAGCATACAGGACGTTGAGAGGCGTGCAAGGATTAGAGTGAATTGCCACGATGTGGTATACCGGGGTCGACGTGCCTGCCAATGGACTGAACTAGGGCATGTGAAACGTCTGGGGTAAACCATGGAAAGTCTGTGGGGCCTGGATGTGGATAGGGAGCTGTGGTTTCGGTGCATTACACATGACAGCTAGAGACTGAGTGTGAACGAATGTGGCCTTCTTTGTCTGTTTTTCTGGCGCTACCTTGCTGAAGAGCGGGTCAGAGATTGCTGCTTTCTGTAGGGCGGGGTGTCGCTTGGAATGGATTGAAGGCAAGCAAGTATGAATATAAACATGTTTATATTATGCATATATATATATATATATATATATATATATATATATATATATATATATATATATATATATATCCATGCATATTCGCCATTTCCCGCGTTAGCGAGGTAACGTTAAGAACAGAGGACTGTGCCTAAGAGGGAAATATCCTCACTTGGCCCCCTTCTCTGTTCCTTCTTTTGGAAAGTTAAAAACGAGAGGGGAGGATGTGTGTGTGCGTGTGTATGTGTGTGTGTGTGTGTGTGTGTGTGTGTGTGTGTGCGCGTGTGTGTGTGTGTGCGTGTCTGTGTATGTGTGACTGGATAGGTCATTCTTCGTCTGTTTCCTGGTGCCACCTCGCTGATGAGGAAAACGGCTGCCAAGTGTGTGTATATATATATATATATATATATATATATATATATATATATATATATATATATATATATATATTATTATATTTTTTTTATTTTGCTTTGTCACTGTCTCCCGCGTTTGCGAGGTAGCGCAAGGAAACAGACGAAAGAAATGGCCCAACCCACCCCCATACACATGTATATACATACACGTCCACACACGCAAATATACATACCTATACATCTCAATGTACACATACACACACAGACACATACATATATACCCATGCACACAATTCACACTGTCTGCCTTTATTCATTCCCATCGCCACCTCGCCACACATGGAATAACATCCCCCTCCCCCCTCATGTGTGCGAGGTAGCGCTAGGAAAAGACAACAAAGGCCCCATTCGTTCACACTCAGTCTCTAGCTGTCATGCAATAATGCCCGAAACCACAGCTCCCTTTCCACATCCAGGCCCCACACAACTTTCCATGGTTTAACCCAGACGCTTCACATGCCCTGATTCAATCCACTGACAGCACGTCAACCCCGGTATACCACACCGATCCAATTCACTCTATTCCTTGCCCGCCTTTCACCCTCCTGCATGTTCAGGCCCCGATCACTCAAAATCTTTTTCACTCCATCTTTCCACCTCCAATTTGGTCTCCCACTTCTCGTTCCCTCCACCTCCGACACATATATCCTCTTTGTCAATCTTTCCTCATTCAATCTTTCCATGTGACCAAACCATTTCAAAACACCTTCTTCTCCTCTCAACCACACTCTTTATTACCACACATCTCTCTTACCCTATTATTACTCACTCGATCACACCACCTCACACCACATATTGTCCTCAAACATCTTATTTCCAACACATCCGCTCTCCTGCGCACAATTCTATCCATAGCCCACGCCTCGCAACCATACAACATTGTTGGAACCACTATTCCCTCAAACATACCCATTTTTGCTTTTCGAGATAATGTTCTCGACTTCCACACATTCTTCAAGGCTCCCAGAATTTTTTGCCCCCTCCCCCACCCTATGATTCACTTCCGCTTCCATGGTTCCATCCGCTGCCAAATCCACTCCCAGATATCTAAAACACTTCACTTCCTCCAGTTTCTCTCCATTCAAACTTACCTCCCAATTGACCCTCAACCCTACTGTACCTAATAACCTTGCTCTTATTCACATTTACTCTCAACTTTCTTTTTTCACACACTTTACCAAACTCAGTCACCAGCTTCTGCAGTTTCTCACATGAATCAGCCACCAGCGCTGTATCATCAGCGAACAACAACTGACTCACTTCCCAAGCTCTCTCATCCCAGACTGCATACTTGCCCCTTTCCAAAACTCTTGCATTCACCTCCATAACCACTCCATCCATAAACAAATTAAACAACCATGGAGACATCACACACCCCTGCCGCAAACCTACATTCACTGAGAACCAATCACTTTCCTCTCTTCCTACACGTACACATGCCTTACATCCTCGATGAAAACTTTTCACTGCTTCTAACAACTTGCTTCCCACACCATATATATATATATATATATATATATATATATATATATATATATATATATATATATATATATATATATATATATATGCATAAAAGAGACAGGAGGTCAAGAGAAAGGTGCAAGAGGTGAAAAAGAGGGCAAATGAGAGTTGGGGTGAGAGAGTATCATTAAATTTTAGGGAGAACAAAAAGATGTTC